>NC_056748.1:639512050-639654550 GCF_019279795.1 Protopterus annectens | reverse complement strand
TGAGGTTTCCTTCTGATTTAATAATGAAGTTACAGCCTTTGCATTTCACAGTAGTACCTTATCAGTTCAGTGACAGACTTGTGAGAATTTATTTATTAGCACCATAGGTCTATTTTACTACAGTATACCAGTTTGCTTACAGACTTACTACAGTTTATTAGCACCATATATTTATTTCATGGAGAAAGATGTAAATAAAGTCAGGGCAACAAGCATTGCTGATATCAGTTTATAATTGTTAAAGCTGCAAATGTTATTTTAAAGACCTGATACTGTTTTTTTTTTGTGCTTGGAAGATATTGCTATAAAAATGCACACTGTCAATTTTGGATATTTGAATAATTTCCAGTTTGATTTTACATGCTGTCAAGAAAAATATTATATCAGCCACCCAGCCTTACACAGGAGATGGGAAAGGGGTATAGAAGGCATAAGTGTAAAAGAAAAGAAAACGTGGGACTTTAAGGTCACCCTTCCAATATCTCAGTGGTGACTGGGACAATGCAGAGTAAAGACTAAGCTTGGCAAGAGCTGTGGTGCACAACTCAGGTATCTACAGAAAGGCAAGACCTTCAAAGACATAAGTAAAATTATTGTTTTTTTTTTCTTCCATGTTTGCTTAAATGTGTTTAATTATCTAAATTCTTTAAAGTTAAAATGGGTATGCAATAGATGTGCATTTATGAAGATTAGATTTAAAGCAAGTATATAAATGTTTTTATGTTTTAAGGCAATTGTATAACAGTACTAGTTTTCAGTTTATGCTTTTATCTGTGTTCAAATGATACTGACAGAAAAAAATGTATTCTTTTACTAATATTTCAGTCTCCAGAATAACATTTACCAGATTTCAATTTATGTTTTTATATGTATTCATATGATACTGACAGAAATAAAAGGTGTTCCTCTAGTGACAGCTTAGTTTCCAGAATATAACATTTACCAAATTTCAGCTTATGCTTTTATAGTTTAGTTTCCAGAATGTAACATTTACCAGATTTTATCTTTGTTCCCATAACATTGGCAGAAAAGGTATTCCTTTATTTAGTATTAGTTTAGCTAGTTTCCAGAATATAACATTTATACACAGCAATTTAAGATGTTCAGTATAAATACATATCACTTTAATGTAAATTTCAGTCAAGTTTCAGAATATGGCATTCATATTCTGTTGTGAGTTCAATATAATATATTTCAGTCAGATTTCAGCTAACTAGACAGTTTACAACATGCAATTATGTCATACTTCACATTATTCAGTCATTAGTTTTAAAGGTAAAGTGACAGAATTATTGGTAACAGACTTATTAGGATAAGTTATCTAAAGAATAAGTAGCAATAGTTATTTAATATACTCAAGGCATAACTGGTCAGGTTTAATTTGTTAGTTAATTTACAGAATACAGTGCAACTTACATAATTATTGTGCATTAGACAGAAAGCTAAAAAGATACTGACAGGGTATGCAAAGGAACAGACCTGAAATACAGAAAGCATAGGTTTTAGTAAAGTTACTTCTATTATTACAGCACATAGATATTTACAGGATATTTAAGACAAAAATTTAAAAGCCAAACATCTATTAAATCACATAGAAATTAAAATGGTAAATAGACAGGATTACTAGTAACAAATCTAGCTGAAGATTTACATAAACAAGTTAATACATTATATGCTTCAAGATATATATGTTAAAGGTGTAAAAAGAGTTTACTAGTTATAACATGGTAAGGAATTGCCCAGTTATAATTTATTCATAAAGTTAAGAGACTTAAATTCAAACAGACCATAAATGCTCAAGTGACACCTAGTAGTCAAATTAAAATTGCAAGTTTATTTATTTTATATTCGTTCTAGTGATCATTATAGTAATCTTCGTAGATCATATTAATAGATATTTAAAGTAATTACAAAAGTAAATCCCATTTTGGAAATTTCAGAGACAATTGTTATGAAATAAATCCTAAATAAATACATTTAGTAGAATAGACCTTCCACAGGCCTGAAAAGGTAAGGTTAGGCCTGTGTTTTTATTTTATATTTCATATTTTAAGGTAACTATGGAAAGAGATATCTGCATGTGGTGAGGTATCTTCAGGAGGAGTTGTAAGATTATGTTTCATTTAAATGCGTTTTGTTAGACAAAAATATATTTTTTTCTTTTCAAAAGTCTAGAAATGCAGCCATATCAAAGTAGACCTTTACAGTGTCCATACAGTTGTACCGAATGCACTTTCAATCATTGAAAATAACCTTCAGTCAAGAATACTGATAAGAACAGAATGTGCAGTACATTGAGAACAAACAGCTCTTACAAGGCTTGGGAACCAAGGTTAAACAGGCATGTGGATTATTAATAAATACTTTAGACACAGTTAGTTAAGTTAGTTTGGACTAATATGCAAAACGTCATTGCAGTACAGACATTCAAGTATGAGTACAAAATTCATGTGACGAATATGAGTGCAGACTATTATTGATGACAGTATTCAGATATTGTTCACATCTACCTCCACTGCACATAATCAAGCATTCTTAACTGAACTACAGTATTTTCAGACTTTATTCTGAAATGTACAAGAAGATCTGGCACATAAAGGAGGGACTATCACCTATACAGCGCAGTTCTGTGTAACTAACAGATAAAGTCTCCAGTTTCTTAGGTTCATAGGTTCATACTAGGCTATCTGCCCTAGGGCATTTATAAGCCTAGCCAGAGTGTGTGTGGCTTTCACCACCCCTTAGGATGAGAATACTATACCCATTAGTTTGCTGTGCCTCTGTCCAGCAGTGATACAGAGATGATTCCTGGGGTAAACCTACGATCTCCCATCCACTCGTCAAGATTTCTCTTGAACAGAGTCAATGAGGGGATCTGTCTCACATGGACTGGGATTCTATTCCATAGTGTAGGGAGTCTCTGGGTGATGAATCTGTCCCTCCAGCACGTCCTATTTATATCCGTGTTGAGGTTTAAGTCTCTTGCTCTCGTGGCTCTGGTGGATTTGGATTTTTTGAGGTGGAGCATGTCCATTAATTCTGGGTTGGACATGGCCTTGTATGTCAGGCACAGATCACCTCTGAGCAGACGGTATGCGACTGAATAGAGCTGGAGTTTCTTCAGTCGGGCATCATATGACATATGTTTGAGCCCCTTTATCCTTTTGGTGAGGAACTTTTGGGGTCTTTCCAACTGCTGCAGGTGTCAGGTAAGGTACATTCCGAATGGGGCATTGTACTCAATCATTGGTCTGATAAGTGAAGAGTACAGGGGTACAATGACCTCTCCTGATCTGGATGTGAATCCCTTCATGATCAGGTGGGCAATGTAGAAGGTCTTCCTAACCACTTTGGCAATGTGAGTGTCAAAAGAGAGGTTACTGTCAACTTGGGTCCCCAGGTCCCTGATAACTTCTTCCATGTTTAATGGATTACCACCTATGTGGTAATTAGGGGTTACCTTGTTTTTCCCAAAGGGTATGACTATACATTTTTTGGCATTTAGCTTAAGGCCATGACTCTGGCACCAGTTATCCATTTCTATGAGACCTCTCTTGAGGATGTCTGTGTCTGATGGAGTGTCAATTATGGTGCCCAGTTTGCAGTCATCTGCAAATTTTGTCAGCCACAATTCCCCTATGTTTGCCTGCACTTCAGAAAAATAAATGCCGAACAAGAGGGGGCCCAGGACTGAGCCCTGTGGGATACCGCTCGTGACCGGCTTAGAGTCTGACATGGCACCAGCAACTCTAACCCTGTGTGTTCTGTCCTTGAGCCAGTTTGCAACCCATCTTGTGACATATGGGTTTACATCTAAGCTGGTGAGCTTTTCTATGATGCCCGAGTGGGGTATTGTGTCGAACGCTTTTGCTAGGTCAAGTTAGGCTGTGTGAACTGCCTTACCCTCATCAATGGCCTTAGTGACTGTTTCGAAAAAGTCGACCAAGTTCAAGAGGCAGGATCTGCCCTTGATGAAGCCAAATTGGGTGGGATCCAGTGTCTGTAGGTCTCCAATGTCTTTATTTATGACTTCCATTATGATCCTCTCCATAGCTTTGCAGACAAGGCTCGTCAAGCTTATGGGGCGGTAATTTCCAGGGTCTGTAGAAGCACCGCCTTTGTGGAGTGGGACCACAGTTGCCGTACGCCATTCTTTGGGTACGTATCCTGTAGTAAGGCTAAGATTAAACAGCAGCCTTATGTGTGGGTTTAGTTCCTCATTGAGTTCGTGTAGCACACAGCCGGGAACACCGTCCGGTCCCATTGATGCTGTGTTTTTTGCTTTAGAGAGAGCAGCTCTCACCTGGGCATCTGAGATGTTTGGGAGGCTAGACTCTGGTGGGATAGATATTTCTCCTTTTGGGGGGGAGGGAGGGGAGAAATTTGCACTGAACCTGTCTGCCAGTATGTTGGCAATGTCTGTGGGTTCAGTGATTTTTTTATCATTTTGGACTAATTCTGAGCATATCTGGGAGTTTCCACCCAGGTTTCTAACATAGCTAAAGAAGGCTTTATGATTGTCTTTTGTGTCATTAGCGATTTTCTCTCAAAGTTGGCCTTGGATGATTTTATGAGTGATCATAGTTTTTTGCTAGTATTGATCAGAGATGCCTTCCCTTTTAGGGATTTTGCTCTGTCATGTAGTAGCTTTCTCCTCTTGTTGTAGAGTTTGTTTATGGCTGGGGTCCACCAGACTCGGCGCCTGCCTTTGGTGGAAAGGGTCTTGATTTTATTAGGGATTGCTTGATCCATACATTCCTGGAGGTGCTCGTAGAAGGCATTTGTAAGGGTTTCAGCAGCGTGGGTTGTGGTTTCCACTGGCTCGGGGCCTTGAAGGATACCACTCCAGTCTTAAGAAGTGTGAAGTTTGCTTTTGAGAAGTTCTTCACTGTGGTCTTTTGCTGGGGTGGGGCGGGATGTGGATCTCCAGTGAGATTAATTTATGGTCTGATCTCACCAATGAGGGATATACTTCCGTGTGGAGCATTTTGTCCCCATGTTTGTGATGATCAGGTCTAGTATATTTTCTCCTCTTGTGGGAATGGTGACTAGTTGTTCCATAGCATTTGAGTTTATGAACTCAAGGAACCTTTGGGCTAGGGTATTGGGGCTTGAGTAATGTTCCCAGTCTATGTTTGGGTAGTTGAAGTCACCAAATATGATGGTGTTTGGAGAGACATTCATACTCTCCAGTGTCTTCAGGAAGGCTGTGTGGGTTTCCTGAGTTTGAGAAGGTGGTCTGTAGCATGTTACAAACTGTATGGCAGTTTTACCTATGGTTAATTGCACCTGGATGGTCTCTGATGCTTTGTGCATTGCCACTAACCTGGAGGTGTGGGTATCCTTTATGAATATGGATACTCCCCCTCCTTTTGTGGTTCGGTCCGGATTTTGGGGCCGGAACGCATGATATGAGGTATAACCTGATAGTGCTGGGGTGCTCTCAGGAGCCTTGAACCAGGTTTTAGTCACAGCACAGACATCGATGTTCTCCATACTGAGGAAGGCTTCGAGGGCGTGCATCTTGAGGTTTAGACTTCTGGCATTGAGCAGTATTACCCTTAGTTTTTCTCCATTTTTGTTTTCTAGGGCGGTAGGTTTATCATTTGAGCCTTGCCTAAAAAAGGCACTATGGGGGTGGCAAGAGCCTTTGCCAATATCCGGAAGCCCAGGGGTGACAGGTGCAAGCCGTCCCTTGCGAAGCAGCGTGGCTTGTCAAGCATGTCATCCCAAGCAGACAGACATTGGATCCCCTTAGAATCCCCTTCCTTCCCCTGGCCAATCCCCTTCCAGCTCATTCCAGTACTCTACAGTCATATCAATTCTTACAACTGGTACTTGTGGTTCAATGACCTGCATGCATGATTTGGTGAATCCTGGCCCCCGAAAGGTAACTGACTGCAACATTCAATTTGCTTAGCCTAGTGAGTGGGATGTCAGTGTGCCTCACAATTAAGTCTTCTATGACCAAAATGTTGGATTGTGGGATAGTCTGCCTTACAGGATTAGACTTGGAGACACTGTGAGTTGAAGTTGAATTATTTGTGGTGGGTGTTGCTTTGGTATTATGTTTCTGAGATTGTTGATGGTACTTATTGAAATTGCTGCACCTGGGTGGCCTTTAATGTTTTGGTTTGGGTAGACTACTATTAAGAGCCACAGCATATGTGGGAATATGTGTTTGTCCTGTAGTGTGTAGCAGGTTTTGTATAATGTTTTTTGTTTCTGACAACCTGTTTGGCATTTGTATAGGCTGTATGTGAGAGCATTGCTTCCAGAGACAGTGTATAGGTACATCTCTGACATACTGTGGCAAACTGTTTAAGACTTAGATGGTTGCCAGAAAATATGAGACAATTTCTACCTTGTCTCAGAAAGCCAGTTTTGTCAAAACCAGCTACAGAGACAGTAGGAAAGTACAGATCTATTTTACCAGGTATATTCATACATACATATATAGCGAGTGATAAAGATATATAGATATAGTGGGTTACAGGGGAGTGGTATCAAGAGATACTTTGATGCTCTTTACGTAATCACTGTGAGAGAGATAAGAGTTTCTGGGGCACTAGTTGGATAAGAAGTACAATCTTAGTCTAATCCCATAGATCAATGCCCCTTTTTGTGCAAAAGTGGTCCTGGTCAAGGAACTGCATGTGCAGGATCTCTTAGGTGTAGTTTTATAGCGAAATTGAGATTATACGCACCTGCTTCTATATAGAGCTTTGGTAACTGCTGGTGCACAATGAGCACCATCACACAAATGCAAATAAGTTATACAGGCAGAGAAAAACATAGCGGAAACACGTGATGTTCATAAGAGTCATTTCCATATATCCCATGTGCCTCGGATACAAGAGGTTTGAGAGGTCACTCAGTGGAAGTTCTAGCTTGGCTGGAGTTTTCATTTAGTTTTTAATGATTGTTTTTTTCTGTATGACCTTCTCACTCTTTGTTTTAGTTAAAACAAGAATTATATTCACTGGCCAATCACAACAAGCACACCCTAAGGCTTACTCAGTGATTCTCACCACAAAAGAGACCAGGTTATACTTTACACTCTACTTTCACTAGACGGCAGACTTAACTTTTCTAACTTCAAACCACCAAAATAAAGCCCACAGTGCAGTAAATAACCAAGTCAAACAGTGTACTAAACAGCTAAAACTTAGAATCAGGAAGAAGTATAGAAACCCAACAGCTTATTATAGTGTCAAAAAAAAGGGCTTTAAAATAGATAAAAACTCTGCAAGCAATGCAAAAATATAAAAACAGCACTAGTATAGCTCAAGATTAAAGTGGAACAGAGCAATGTGGTGAATTGTTAGCAGTTGATTGATCTGAACTTAGCTCAACAGTAAAATACAGTGGCAAAAACAACTGCACTAAAAAGCAGCTAAGTCCCAAAGTGCTACAAATAATATACAAATATAGTAGCAGTTTTTGTAGATTTCTAGATAAAATGTAAAACAGCATTGCAGTTTTCTAGCCATGGATGGATCTGGATTCAGGAGAAAGCATCAGCAATCAATGGGAAAGTTACTCACAGTTTGTAACTTTATAAGGACAGAGGAAAAATAATAGGTTCATAGGTGTTTACTAGGCTAATGACCACAAAGGCCTTGCTTCCCAAATCTCTGACAAGTTTTTCTACCCTTGATAAGTGTAAGCAGGGGCTTGGGAGATGAAGCATTTACAAGCAGGGACCTGGGAGATGAGCCATTTACAGGTTGCCTGTCTCCATTACAGACATAGGTACCAAACCAGGGATGAAATTGCTGTTCCACATCCAACTGTCAAAGTTACACTTGAATTGGGTTAGGGATGAAATCTGCTTCACATGGTTGGGGGCCTGTTCCAGAGAAGAGGTAGTCTCTGAGATACATACCTGTGTCTCCAACAGGTTCAATTTATATCACAGGCAAGGATTAAGTTTTTAGAATGGGTAATTCCGGTGATGGTTGTTTTGCAGATATACAGGAGGTCCATTAGAGTGGTGTCCGACAATGCCTTGTATGCCAGATATAGATGTCCTCTTAACAGCCTGTAGGAGACAGAATACGGGAACAGAGCTTTGAAGCAGTTTGCATAGGACATGTTACTTACCCCCCTTGTATTCTTTTAGTGAGAAACCTCTGTGGACATTCCAGTTGTTTGATATGTCTGGTTAGGTGCCTACCAAAGGGAGCATTGAATCAATGATAGGTCTGTTGAATGCTGAATACAGTGGAGAAATGACTTCCTTGGACCTAGATGCCATACCTTTGTTTATAAGTTGCATAACATAAAATGATTTCCTCACTACAGTAGACACCTTTACATATCAGCTATGAGATGAAAATGAATAGTGGATACATGATGATCAAATGACAGTTTGTTGTTCCCAGATCCCTGATTACAGGATAAATTTTCAGAGTTGTTTTATCAATGTGATAGTTACAAAGAGAATCATGCTTGCCACAGGATATGATAATACACTTCTTGGCTTTCAGTTTTCAGCCCATGGTTTTGACATAAGCTATTTGTTTGGGACAAGCTGGCTGATCATGATGTCATCTAGGGAGTTTATGATGGCACCAGTTATACAAACGTCTGCAAATCTGGTCAACCATAGTAATGTCGTTCGGCTTTTCCCAGTTAGGGGTCTCCACAGCGGAACTCCGGTCTGCTAATGACTGGCAGTAGATTTTTACGGTGCCAAGTTGCCAGCTAGATGCCCAACCTTCAAAGAAGGTGCACCCATTCATGCACGCACCTACCTGCATGTCTTTAACGTCACTCAACTGCAGGGAGGACATGCAGACTCCACACAGAAGGCACTCCAGCCCAGAATCGAACGGGAGAACCTCTTACTGTGCGGCGACAATGCTAGTCCTTTAATATTAACTTTGACCTCTGTGATGTGAATATCAAGGAGGACTGGCCCATAGACTGGACCCTAGGGTATACCATTAGTGGCAAATCTTTTGGAGGAGGTAGATCTGCCTGCCTTTATTTCCTGGGTTCTATTTGTGAGCCAATTTGTAACATGCCATTTAGTGAGTGAGTGAGTGTGTGTGTGTGTGTGTGTGTGTGTGTGTGTGTGTGTGTGTGTGTGTGTGTGTGTGTGTGTGTGTGTGTGTGTGTGTGGTATACTGAGGAATGTCCATAGTTATAGTCACAGCCCATATTTTATGCACCCATTTAGTTGCTAGAATTAGTGTTATGGATAGCCTCACTCAATTCCATAGTGCACGTAATGCTACAGTGCACCAAACCCTTCATGCATCTATTTAATAGCTGCAGTTAGTGTTGTGCACAGGCCTCTCCCCCCAGTTACATACTGAAGCCATGCCTAAACTTGTGGATCTGGAAACACAAAACCATCTATGACATACCCTTCACAAGGTTTACATTGCTCTGTATTGCCTGTCCAGTACACCAGGAAGATAATACAGAGCCATGCCTGTGTCCTGTGTTCCCAGTTATAGGTATCTCACAACATCTGCCTCAGTGCAACTGGCATCCATCACAGTGTTTTTGCTCTTGGTAAGGTAAAATTATTGGGAATTACTCCTCCTTTAACTCTGTAAAGCTGCAATTCTTTTGCATCTTTACTGAAATTCTTGAATTCTGGACCAGTTCAATAATGAGTGATCTTACGCAAAATGCCCTGATACATTATATTGCATTAACAAATACCAATTAGCATGGTGGTTATGCTTACAAGGCTTTTTACTGGGACTGCTTCTAAATCTATGCCCTAACAAACTATATTACTCAGTCATGCTGATAGCTAAAGTACACAGCGAGGTGACTACAAAGCTTGTGAACAGTATATTTGTGCGTATTACATGTGTACTGCTGGAGCACTATTATGAAGACATAGAACCATTCACAGAACAACACTGTAATGCTAGTGAAATACAGAAGCACCTTGGTACAAGACCATATTGCATGACACATGACCTACAAATATGGATTAGTGCACATGGTCATTCTCTTGCCTCCTAAAGTGGATCTGAGTGAATGGCTATGACTACTTCAGCATACCAAACATGCCAGTACCCTACCCTATCCTTATGTTTATTTCTCCCTCCACTGTGTGTCACTCCTCTTTCTTTCCTCATTGTCCAACCCTCCCTATCACCACATGTCCATCTTCTGTATGCTTGCATTCATCAGCTGTCCATTCTACCTTCTGAGGGTTTGCCAGTCCTGTCTGAGTCTATGACTTATATTTGTCAGCCTGAGCCTACTACCTGCCCTTGTCCCGCCATTTCATCCACACCCCTCTTTCACTTCCTTTTCTACCTACCCTTCTTTAGGAAATATGAAAAAAATGCGATCTTTCCATGAAAAAAATGCTTCTTCCATCCAACATTAATACTTTACACCTGTGTGTGCTCCGCATCTACTTTCTGCTCTCCCCTTTCTTATTTTCCTACTGTCTTGTCTACCCCACTTCTTCATTTATATAATGAACTGGGTGGCAGATTGCTATGCAAGCCCAAAACTGTCTTTCTAATACCTATTCTGCTACTCTTCCTGTGCTGGTGGAGTACAAAGTGCAGCAATGCAGTGTTACATTGCACGCCAAGCACACACTGACTCACCAGCACTAACCTGCCTTTCTTGTTTTGTACGTCACTTGAGTCATGCACCTTACTTCATAGGTTTTTACTAGGCTAAAGACCACAAGGGCCTTTTTAAGCCTAGCCATGCATCGCAAATCTCTGAAAAGTTCTGGTAACATTGATAAATGTAAGCAGGTGCTTGGGAGATGAAACATTTACAAGCAAAGGTCTGGGAGAAGAACCATTTATAGGCTGCCTGTGTCCATTAGAGACATAGGTGCCCAACCAGGGATGAATTTCCTGTTCCCTATCCAAATGTCCAAATTACAGCCGAATTGGGTTACGGAGAATTTCTGCTTTACATGGATGGGGAGCTTATTCCAGAGATGGGGTAGTCTCTTTGATTCATGCTTGCATCTCCAGCAGGTCCTATTTATATAACAGGCAAGGTTTAAGTGTTCATTTTAAGACAATGATCAAACTAGAGATGCTTTTCTCATTATCTCAACACTTTTCTTAATAATGCAGTCCTTTATTTAGACTTCCAGAGCTATTCAATGCTTAATACATATCTTATTAGCTATGTGCTTTTCACATAGCAACCACCTAGAAAATGCTTGTTGATAAATTCTAGCCACTATTTTCTTATAACAATTTGCTACAGACAGATATATACAACAGATGTGCTGCAGATAATATGAAAAGTGCATCAGGGCACATTTATATAAATTCTGAACTTTGCAAAATAAAACTAGTTTACTAAGATTTGAAATGTGATCTGTAGCCTATCTTTCAAGATTTTGCCTACTGCAGAGTTAATTTGATTTCACTATACATGCATACGTTTAAGTAATTTAGAACTGCAGTAGGCACCATTATTTTAAATTCTAAAGTTCCTGTCAAAAGTAAAATTACCATGGTTGTAGCACAATAATGTCTCTTTTGTATAGTATTTATAATGCAGGAATTATAGAACTGTGAGGCTTTATTCTGCATATCATATTAAGCAAATGTTTCTCAAATCTTCTACCTGAATGCATTGCTTGATTGACAAAATGAAATAATGCAGATTAACAGAACTCCTTCCTCTTACATTCTCATCTATAGTCAACAAGTGATCACAAGGGTTTTAGAGCAGCTGAATCAAGCCAAGGAAAAACACACTAAGTGTATCAGAGTTCATTAGATTTCACTTATTTTTTTAATGCTTAATATTAATTTCTACTTTAGAATAATACCAATGCATACTTTACCTTGGTCTCATTGTGCCATTTCAACTGAAAACAAATGCATGAAAATAATATGACATAACTAACATGGCAAGACATGATGTAACATACTACAAATTGGCATGAGAAACAAACAAAGGCATGGCGTTGTATGACATAGTATAATCCAATATATGTTTTCAAATTAAGGCATACGTTGAGATATAAGATGGGATTTATGAATAGTTTTTCATGGAATATGTGATGGACTCTCTTTAACCCAGACTAGTAATCAAGAAGCCTCACTCCTCACAACTTGACACTGGTGAGAGATGGTCACTAAAACAGGAATGGATTTACACAGTATTTCAAATGCAGCTTTCTGCATCAATCACAATCTCCCCCAAGACACAAACAAACAACTGGTGTCAGAGTCATGGACTAAAACTAAATGCCAAGAAATGCATAATAGTATTCTTTGGGAACTCATCCATCCCTGGTAACTATCATATTGACAACACTCCCCTTAGAGCTGACTCAGTAGTCAAGGACTTAGGGACACACATAGATAGTAATCTAGCCTTTGATCATCACGTGTCTACAGTGATGAGAAAAGTATTCTATGTTGTGCAACTTATAAACAAAGGCATGGCATCTACTTCCAAGGAAGTCATTGTTCCACTGTATTCGCCATTCATCAGACCTATCATTGAGTGCAATGCCCCCTTTGGTATGTACCTAACCAGGCATATCTAAAAACTGAAATGTTCACAGAGGTTCCTCTCTAAAAGAATACAGGGCATAAGTAATATGTCCTACCCAGACTGCCTCAAGGTTCTATCCTTGTAGTCTGTCTACTACAGGCTTTTGAGGGGAGATCTATGCCTAGCATACAGGGCATTGTCAAATCCCACTCTGATGGACCTCCTGCATATCCAAAAAAAAAAACAGTACCAGAATTACCCATTCTAAAGACTTAAACCATGCCTATGATATAAATAGGACCTGATGGAGAGATAGGTATGTATCCCAGAGACTACCCTGTCTATGGAACATGCTCCCCATCCATGTGAAGCAGAGTTCGTCCCTAATCCAATTCAAGTGCAACTTGGACAACTGGATGGGAAACCAGAAATTCATCTCAGGTTTGGCACCTATGTCTCTGATGCAAACTGGTAACCTGTAAATGTTTCATCTCCCAGGCCCATGCTTATACTTATCAAGGGTATCAGAACTCAGAGATTTGGATGCATGGCTAGGCTTAAAAGGGCCCTTGTAGTCATTAGCCTAGTAAACACCTATGAACCTATAAGAACTGTTCCAAGTGACTGACCCACCCACACCTGGGTATTTTGTACACACACACACACACACACACACACACACACACACACACACACACACACACACACACACACTCTCCTGAAAAGGTTGGTACAGATTTACTAGCTGAGACCCCTTATGCCCAGACAATAAAGTAACGATGCTGCCACCAGACAGTCACTGCCAGGCTCTTACAAGCATGTCCAGTTATATTGCGTGAAATCAATACTAACATAAATGGTAGAGTATAACCCAAGCAGCAAGGCTTTTTGGAGTGGCCAAGGCTTCACTAAAATAAGCACAAGTACTCTCAAGATGTTAAAAGTGATCTCTAAAAGACCAGCCACAATAAAAGATATACAAATATTTAATAATAAATAATAAAATAGAAAATGTGAAAATATTAAATATTAAAGTGCAATAAACATCAGAGTTTCAATCACAGAAGAAATAAAAATAACACAGTTGGACAGATTCAAGTAGATGCAAAAAAACAATACTTAGGTACTTTCACTGTAATTCCTGGCTGTCTAAATAAGACCTGTAGCCTATACTTCCACAAGGCAAGGTGATGTTCTTCCCACTTACACTGATCTAACTGAACTGACTGTGATAAATGTCATAGATTTTTTTATATCAGGTCCCAAAGAAAACAAAACAAGCTGATCTATGAGTTCCATCCCCTCAGTGCTGGTTATAGAATGACATCACATTTGATCACATGACTCTGGCATAGTCCACACTCAGAGTTTTTCAAGATCTGTTGCAGTATTTGAAAATTATAGAATTCTTTGTTTAAACAAACATTTAATCAGTTAAAATAGCACTGTTGATACATTTTTGATAAGCATCTGCACAAGTCAGTGTAATAGTCAAATGACAGAAAATTATTTACAAAAGTTTACAAAACTATTTACAGAACTCCAGTTAACTATGCTGGCATATGTTACACATGCACTGCTCCATTCTACCTGGCACAGACGGCAATACCTTACATCCTCACAAAATAAATAGGATATAAAACAGCTTTACTTTATAGCATCACACTTGTGCCAGACAGATGGTAATAATGGACATAACTCTTTATTATTGGCATGTTACAAGAAGACATTAAATATTTCTGCCTGTTTACGCACTGCATAAGAGCATGGCATAGCACGATGTAATTTAGCATTCCATTTCATCATACCCAGAATAATTCCTGATTCAAATTAAAAAGAGAGAGAGAAAGATTATTCAGGGACCAGCTACATAACACAGAATTAAGCATGCAGTACTCTGCTGGGATTCATTTGCTTTCTGCCTCATTTGTCCCCAGAGAACAGTGCCATTATTGCTCTCTGTATTGTGCTGTATCATGGGGAAAATAGTATAGTAAGTGTGGGGCAAAGGAGGCAGCTGTCCAGGGCATGTTATAAGGTGTTCTCAGGTGATCCTGATCACTCTTTATTAATAATGCATACAGGCTTTTAAATGCAGATATTGCACCTGCGGTGAAAGCTGAGTGTTGTAGCACTCTGTGTATGATCTAACTGCAGTTTCCTACAATTTAAAACAAGAATAAATTGATTTTTGAGCAAAATCTGAGTGGTGTGGTACGTTTTGGTAAAAATCGTCGAATCTGTCTGATACAGATATATCAAGCAGTTTGCTACATATTATAAGAAACAAATATTTTTGTTTCTTATTTTTTAAGAAAAATCCCACATACTTTAGGGCTCCATACATGGTATAAAAGTTTAAATCAAAATTTTTGATTGTCTGTCTTTTTTTCTAATAACCTAAGCATTTTAGTGCTCTATGTTCCAGATGCATAAACTGTAACCACTGCTTGTTACAAACATCATACTGTACTCCAAGAAATGGGAAATAGAGGACAGTCCTGGACAATGAGAACTTTTGGTGACATGGAGTAGTGGGAGGTCTATTGTCCCTAGAAAGTGAGTAATGACATACATCTGGGAGGATAAGGATGCCCCTGAACAATAATGAGACTTGCAGAGTCAGAAAGTAGATGGAAATCTTGGAGCGATAAGCAGACAGGTATACTGCTGGAAGGCGGAAAGTGTGTTACTGCACTATGATCGGACTCTGACATTCAAGAGTAATTGAAGGTGCTCCTGAACAAGGACCACATCTATGGAAATTATATAATCAAGAGAAGGGTGGGTTAAATGTGCTCTTGTATGCTCTTGGATAACAAGGGCTGCTGTAATTCTCTGTAACTTCATACTGAATGGAATGGGATAACCAAAAAAAGTACAATGTTATGCTAAAGGTCAAAATGTGTGACTGAGGCAATCTACAAAGAATCACATTAATCTTTATACAGCTTGGGGCACCCCAGAAACAAGCATTATATCTATGTTAAACTGGGGGGGGGGTGCTGAAGTTTTACATGCAATGAGGTGGGTCACTTATTCCCTCTTGACTGACATTGTGATCTAAGTCAGCTGTTAAAGCCAATAATCTATAATCTTTCACAAATGTTCATTTGCCGTCCTCATTAATGGAAAGATCACACTAACTGCAACATATATACCAGCCTGACCAGCCCAGTGGAACATAGGAATTAAGCCCCAATTATGACCCAGGATATCCTGAATTAATTAATACTTATGATACCTGATGGAGCCTATAGGGAAAATTGACATTCCTATCCTGGCAAGGTTAAGGAATGTGCCTGCTGCTATATAATGTTGATCTGGCAGATTCCTAAGCTCAGAATAGACATAGGGCTTGGGTGGGAAGATAGAGTAAGATTTGTCTAACCTATATTATCTGGGATGGGGCATTAGCTTGTTATTCTCTTCTTAGCCTACACAGCCTGACAGTGATGATGTCAGCATATGGGGGAGGAGCACAGGGCTATGGAACAACATTGCAGGGCATGGTATGATGAATCCTACCTCTGTCAGCCTGCCCAGGCATGCCTCATACTCTTTTAGCCTATGCATGGGAGTGGAAAATCCATGTTCAAGTGCTCTCCTGGCAGGAAGACCCTCCTTGTGTGGGTCACACTGGGCGAACTGTCAGGAATGTATTTAGTGGAGACTGAGACAATAGATGTAAATATGGCACAAAGTCTGCAGCAGTAGCAAAAAAAAAAAAAATGCAGAGTATATACCAGCTTGGGTAAAGGTCTTCACAAGTTCGGTCATATCCCTCTGCATTATATGAAGACAGGAGCATTCAGTGTTTCTGACTGTGATATGCACTACTGTAAAGTCGAAATCATACAAGCTTCCTCAATACATGTACAGTAACCTAATCTTAACCAAAGTGAGGCAGGACATTCTGACACTGTCTGTTGCTTTCTCCATATTATGCAGTTAATAGATTCAGATACAAAATGTATTGATAAAAGCAGAATAGATCAAATTTGTATTAGAATATTTTCAGAGCAGGTGGAACCCATTACTATGTGTGTCTTTTCCTATGACATCTATAGCCCTCTTCTTGTCAGTGCCCTCAAATATCCACAGCAGTATGAACATTACCATTAAACCCTGGCATTTGGTGTCTGTTTTCTAGCAACCAGTCTAAATACTTTTCAGAATAATACATTTTACAGTTGCAGAGATGATTCTTCATGCAGACAGAGAAACAATTAAAATGCTAGACTCAGTCAGCCTCTATGTAGTATTCTACAAATGAAGAACCTTAGTAAAAATGCAAATACCTTTGATTTGAAAGCTCTGCTGCAATAACCAGAAACACATTTCAAAAACACAGCTATTTTATTCTGAGGAAGGTATAAGGTTATAAGTACATTTCTAGTCCAAAGTTACAGTGTCCCCTTTTGCTCTAACTTCTAAGCCACATAATACATTCTATCAAACTAACAATTTGCACACTTCAGGATGCCAATTCAGGAAGAAAAATATATAACTATTTGAATCTTTACAGCCATTTTACAAAGTCCTAGCAATAACTCAAGAACTCATGTAAAAATCCATTTTTTACCTATACTAAAAGAAAGAGTTTAGCAGATGCCTTCCTTCATTAGTCATAAAAAACATATTTTATTCTCTTACAGTCTGAATGGATATCACCTAATGATGAACAAGATCCTGGAAATCAGGCCTTCTTGTATAATGCTGGACTGTGGATTGACTAATATAGAAGCTAGTGAAGAAGCTGCATAAACTATAGTCTTCCTAAAGGACTTTCAGCACAGATGACTCTTCTTCCACAATTCACAATGCTCAGCATCAACAAAAGGAAGCACTGAGTAGCAAGTAGAGCTATGCCATTTATCAGCCTCAGGAGCCCCAAATTAAGCCACTTTTTATAATTGCATCTAACTCATAGAATACTATTATGTGCAATGTCTGTTGTGAGGTGATGTGTGGTGTAGAAACACTCTTGTCCCTGTTTCATGTCCACATTTCAAAACAATGACTGTCATAATAGCCACAGAATTCAGAGTCTTCTAGATGAGGCTTCTTAATTATAGTACTTGAAAATTACTATATTCACTAGAATGTGCATATTATATGCATTGTCATCCTACTTATTTCATTTATACAAAATGATGTGTTAGATGAATCAGATAGTGGAATCAATACAAGTTGAAGAAATATTAACAGCCTCGAATATGCTGATGATACCACTCTGATAGCTGAATTAAGGAGGAAATAAGATGCCTGCAGCTGAAACTGAAAACAGAAAGTACAAAAGTTGACTTTGTGCTCAGGATCAGAAACTAAGATTATTTCATCTAGTTAATCGGGTCTTTGTAAATAGTCAGGAAAGAAGTGGAGGCAGTGATGGATTTTATTTTCATGGGCTTGAGGTTCACTGTGATCATAGTCATAAACGCAAAATACGCATGCTTTTTTCAGAAAAGCTAAAGCAAATCTGGATATGATATTAAAGATAAAAAACTTTGCTTTATCAACGAATGTTGATTTGGTCAAAGCAAAGTAAAGCTATGAGAGTCAGACAATAAGTAAGGCTGAGCAATGAAAAATGTATGCTTTTGAACTTTTGAGAATTCCATGGACTGAAAGCAGATAAAATCAGTCAATACTTTAGAAAATAAACCCATACTGCTATCTGGAAGCTCAGATAGCGAAATTAGAACTTAGACATACAATGCAAAGACAGGATACTCTAGAGAAGATGTTGATGCCAGGAAACCTCAAAGACAAAAGAAGAAACGGTATCGTAGGATAAGATGGACAGATTGCATTACTGACACAATGAAAGTGAATTTGCAAGAACTTATACAAAAAGAAAAGAAGCAGTCATTTACAGGCAGGTCTAATGTGCTAATGTTCTTAAGACCAGTAATGTGGCTAGGACAGGATTAAGGGGACAACTGCCCTGGGTGCGAAGTGTTGGGGGGAGGTGGAATCAGCCATCCAAAGTATTGCAACTGCCATTAGTCCTGAGAAATGTAAGACTCCTTGTGTGGACTAAACAGTAGAAACTGCTTGCATTTGTAGCAAACAGTTAGCTACAGTATAAAAGGGAAAAACAATTGTTTCTCTCTCTTTTTAACTAAAATTTGCAAAATGCAGCACTCTGCATGAGATATAAATGTAGCAACTCCATGATAGAAATGTAGCAAGCAGTTTGCTACAGTTTAAAATAAAAACAATTTTGATTATTTTTTACTAAAACATGAGCACCGTATCAATCAGTGTGGTATAAACTGTAGCAACTACTTTCTAGCAAGTAGTTTGATACAGTATAAAAGAAAAAATATTTGTTTCTCTCTCTCTCTCTCTCTCTCTCTCTCTCCCTCTCCCTCTTTTTAACTAAAATCTGAGAAATGCAGCACTCAGTGTGTGGTATTGGCAACTGCTTTCTAGCAAGCAGTTTACAATAGTTTAAAAGAAAAAAAAACAGTTTCTTTATTTTTAACCCTCCCCCAGTAAAATGTGTGGAAGAAGTGTTGGGCAGGGCACATAAATGGGACCTGCTGAGCACCTGCATTTCAAAACCCTAAGCACCTTATCACAGACTTTTGTTAATTGCCCTCAGCTGAGGGGTGGGAGTGGAGGTGGAATGCAGAAACAGGACCTGGTTTGCTAGATGGTTCTTGCATTTCAGGAGCACCAGACAACAAATCACAGACCGTTTTAGGTACATAAACAGTATATCTTGCTATGACTTGCCATGCAATTGGAATAGGTGGTACTTTTAAGAGCAGATATTACAAAGCAGACTTCATACCCAATAGTGAAAACTAGATGAAGAAAATTACTCTACATGTAGGAACATTGGGTTTAACAGCAGATAACTTAAAAGTATGAATAAGTATTGAAATATTCTGAGAAATTTAACGTATTAAACTTTAATAATCTAGTGTTATTATATGTAAATTCCTTCTTGTTTACCCCCTTACACCTTTAATGGCAGAAAAATGACTTTTATATTGTATTTAAATGTGAGAATATTATTGGAATCACTATGCAAGTAATAAATAAAACATTATTCATTAAAGGAAGAGATTAAAGGTATCACATACATTTCCTGATGAAGCAATAGATATGAAATAATGATGCTGCTTTTCTTAATAAAAACTTCAAGAGGTTAATTTCCATTAATTTCACATGGCAAGCAGATGTGGTATCTATATTTTGTTGCAGGGATTTCTAGTTTTTAAGGTTTTAGCTATCAAATCATAACATTGTTTGAGATATTTCCTGGAGAAAATACTTTTATACAAACAGAAGTCTGGGAATTGCAAAGTATAAAGCAAGATTTGACTATTCTGACAGCATAATTACTTTAATATAGCCATTTAACAAGCAGCAGTGTTTGTGATTTCAGTGTTGTATTAGACCTTATTATTGATATTTAGTTCTGTCATTAGCTTGAAAACACTAAAATAACTTAAAATTCAGAAAATGAAGCATTCATCATGGAATAACTTTCCATACTCTTCTCCCTTCAGTATAAACCACAACAGACTGGACAGCTTGGTTAGTCCATTTCTGTCTTACGATAATGACAAGGAGCTTGTGAATTTGCTTGTAACTATAGTTGTTTCTGCCTCTCTTGATCAATAAACAAGTGCAAGGCTAGCAGTGTATTACCCACTCCTGAACCTTGTGTTATTACTGTATTATATTGATTACATGAATCCCCTTCTCTTCTGACTGTATCACTACTCAGCAAAGCAGTGGCAGCCACCTAATACAATCACATGCATAAGATAATATCACCTTACGTCTACAATGAACTGGCCATCACTTGACATTTCCAAGGCTGTTTTTTTATTGGAAAGGTTGTATGTAACTGTTTCAATTGGCTTATTCTAGCTGTTAAACGTCAGTAGTTTGATTATTTTCCTTAATGATTGGGACAGATAATAATGAACTTACTGGCATGGTCAGCTTTGTAAAATATCAATTGTCACGGTCTTAATAAAACAATACAGACACCCAAAGACATTTGGCGACCTTTATTGTAATGGAAATGAATAGCAAACATCAAACTTTATTGAGGCACACAGAATCCAACATTGCAACAAATAAGATAGTAAACATAAGTGCAGTGCACCTGCTCACCTTGGATAAGCATCTTCCCCCACTTGCTCACTTATCATAGTAATCATGAAGGCAGCGTCCCTGCTCACCTTAATATCATCAACTCCATACTTCCATTCCGAGTCATCCACCATCAAATCACCATCTCAATTCCAAATATCCTACTGACGGGGACAGAAGAGGGTCAAGCCTGACCCTCGTCTTCGTCCACCAGCCCAAAGGGCTGTTCCCCCTCAGACCATACCACTTTTCAATAGATCCTCTACCATCAAGCCCAGGTTAAGATTAAATAAATCAAGCCCAAATTCATTGAAATGAACTCCATCTGACCTATACCATACAGGGTCCCTGCTTTCAAACACCACATGCCGTATCGTATGCACCTCAATGTCCTTCAGATATTTTGACAACATACAATTAACATACTTCCGAGATCTCTCCACTACCGCAAAATTCCTTGCCTCTCTAAACACCAACTGGGGAATAATCTCAGATCATATTAAAACCAAAGATGGATACATCCTCCTCAATGCTAACACATCCTCAGAAATGTGATGTACCAACTGCCTTTTCGGAATCCTACCTAAATCATTCCCCTCAAAATGAATTGACAAAACCTGCGGAAACCCCCATTGACTCTGTAACTCAATAAATACCTGCAATATCATACTCACATCAACCCTCTAACACCATGCCAGATGACCTTCCATCTAAAATGGCCCGGCCCCAAATTCATTCCGTTGCATCTAATTGCTGCACACCTAGCTGCCCAAAAGACAAAAGAATGACACAAGATGATGATCCTTCTGCTACCTAAAAAAAAAATGTAAAAAAAGCCTGCCACAAAGCTACTTAATATAAGACAAAAAGGCATTGGAAGACCGCCTTCCAACCCTCTTGATGACTTCTATAGAACTTCCTTCCTTCGCTAAGTCTGATGCCCTACCCATCCTAAAAGAATGAGAAGAAAACGTATCCCCTTCTAAACCAACACTGCAAAGAGCCCTTCTCATAATCACAATCAATTGCTCACCCATCAAGCCTTTACCAGCTACTAAAGTAAAAACTAAACCTTGCACTCTACCCCTCTGAACCACCCACAATCTCTTTTCCCACACCACAGGACATCTCCAACTTACCTCAGCCTCTTCCAATACCCTCAAAGCCCCACATCCCTCCTGATCCATTTTTGAAGACCGCCGGTGAATGTGCACTGCCCTAGGCAGCATCAAGACATCCTCCCATACTAATGAGCCCAATAACTCAGACACTCTAAATGCCCCACAGTACATCCACACACTAACCGTGCACCACACCACATACTCTTCCAAGGATCTGCACACCTTACCTAAACCCCGTAGCAACTGGCTTAAGATCTCCTTTGTCACTGGCCATCTATTATCTATGATCCCACCTTCAACTCTGCCCCAACCCTTTAATACTCGACTCACCACCCAGGAACTAGTCCAATCCCGTAATCCAGCCAAACAAGTGAAAGCAGCAATAGCTACCAACACCACCCTCACTGTCCTAACTGCCCTTCCCTGTTCCCTCAACATGGCCAAGTAATGCAACAACAAAACCTCTGACCACTCACACTCCTCATCCAGTAACTGCCTCAAGAACAGGTCAAAATCAAATAATGCCCTACCGTAAGCTTTTCTCGTAGACACCGCCCATGACTGCTGCACCAACTTGCTAATTACTATGGACCAATCTGCCAAATGTCCTTCAGAATGACTGCAGAATGCAATGCCGCTGTTGGGGGCACCTGCCAAAACCTGCAAAACTGAAAATGAGACAAGTTATCAGCTATCTCATTTTTAACCCCAGGCGCATGCAATGCTGTGAGGGAAAAGTTAATCATCAAACTTTGCAATACCAGTTTCCTGAGAACAAGTAACAAATGAGGAGACTTAGCCATCTTAACCTGCAACACTCTCATCACTGCAGCATTGTCCGAATAAAAAAACACCCTCCTACATTTTAAACGATCCTGCCAAACCACAGAAGCCACCCAAATTGGCATCGACTCCAAAAAGGCAACATCCCGTTTCCACTCTTCTGACCAATTCTCCAGCCAAAGGGCCGAAAACCATTGACCTGAAAAACAAGCTCCCATTCCCAGCCCCCCAGCTGCATCAGTAAACAACTGCAGTTCCCTCTGCTCCACCCATTCTGACTGCCAGAATGAAATCCCATTAAACTGTTCCAAAAAATTCATCCACAGCTCTAAATCCTCTTACACTAGCTTAGTGACCCACACTCTGTGGTGCTTACACCTCCCTCCTTTCAAAAGAAATACTACAGACTGGCAAAACATGCGCCCCACATGCACAGCTCTACAAGCAAAATTCATCAAACCCAACAATTCCATAACCTCTCTCACCCGAACCTTGGCCTTGGACTTCACCCAGCCAATTTTCTCCTGAAGCTGAACCAACAAAACAAACCTTGCCCTGCATCTACTGTCAAACCCAAAAAGCCCAACACCTTCACAGGGCCCTCTAACTTATCCTTAGCCAAAGGAACTCCAAGGGACTCACACATCCCCACAAACTCATGCAGAGCTGCCTGCGCCTTATCTCGACCATCACCCACAAACAAAAAAAATCCTCTAAATAGTGAACTGCTTGCTGATCCTCCACCCTCTGCTGCCAAATCCAATGGAGTGCTGAGCTAAATTTTTCAAAAGTGGAACACACCACTGGACATCCCATAGGCATGGCGGTGTCAAAATAAAAGTTATTCCCAACCACCATGCCCAACAAAGACCGATCCTCCTCCTGCACCAGCAACAAACAAAAAGCCGACTCAATATCTACTCTGACTAACCAGGGATCCTCAAAACTCCTAATAATTCAGACTGCATCATCCAAAGATGAATGCATGAGCTTAACCTCTGCACTATGTATGAAGTCATTCACAGACTTACCCCCAGGGTATGACAAATGATGAATTAAATGAAATTCACCCTGCTTTTTCTTAGGAAAAAAACCTAACGGTGACACTTTAAAGTTAGAAAACGGAGGACAACTAAATGGCCACAACAATCTCTCTGCCTGAAACTACTTGTCAATCAACTCCTGCAAAATCCCCTCCTTCCCTCTTACAGACTTCAAATCTTTACTCACTATACAGTCCCCCACCAACATGGACTTAATTGAAAAACCCCTTAAAAAACCCTCAATCAATTCCCCTGCAACAACTGGCAATGGGTAATGGGCCAAAAACGACTCCAAAACCTGGACCTTAATAGGTGAATGAGTCCCTCAGTCACCACTTAACTCCACAAAAAGATCCCCCTCCTTTGCCCCAGAAAATTAGCCTGGCCTCTTCCACCTAGCAATGCTAGGCGAGAACCAACCCGACCTCTAAAACCCGCAGAATAAGATGCCTGACCACCAACAGGGCCAACCAAACTGCCATGTAGTATATAAAACCAAGGACCCAATTATCCCATGACCGAGGCCGAAACCTACCCTTCTGCGACCTATGGCCGCCAATGCCACCAAAAGGTCCTTCCCATTAGCCGACTCTGCCTCTGTCAAACGTTGAACCCCATCAGCATCAAGCAATTTGAAAATATCAACAAATTCCCCTTTCCAAATCTTCTCCTTCACTAACAGAGATATGTGGGGGTCAATACAATAGATGCCCCTTCCTGATGTAAGGCCTGCATCACCAACCAATCCCCCGACTGAGCCCCAAAGTCAGACCCCACCACATCTAAATCAGACCCCAACTCCTGATAAAGCAATGATAAAGTATTATCAAAAAACCCTTCACAATCAACCAATGCCACCAAACCCCTAACCGCTACCTCACCTTGCACCCCATCACTGTATCCTGGCTCTCTCCCAGAGCTGTTGCTAACTCCTCACTCCCCATCAGACCTGATAAAGAATTACCTGAAGAAGAGGAGGAGACCACAACTGGTATTACAACCTCTGTTGCCACCTCTGCCATTGCTGACTGTCTGGCTCTGTTCGCTCTTGCCCCCCCCCCCCCCCAGGATGCAGGCACTGTCTGCCTCTTCCGTTGAGTTTTTGGATCCTGTGCACTAGTTGATGGAACTTCCATAGACATGTCCTTGAACAGGTCCTCTGCCTATGCCACAATACTGGCCCACCTCTGTCTCAGTGCCTCAGCCATAATAGCTAGAGAAACAAAAGAAAAGTCATTAACAACAACCCTTAAAGAATGTTTTAACAGCATTAACCACAACCTGCAGCCAACTATCACCTCAAGAAAAGAAATAAAATATTAGAACATCCCATAGCTAACTTCTTAATACAGCTAACCATTACTAACAGTTCAAATCAAAACAGTAAGCCTAATGGTCCCTATACTTATTGTACCTTTCACATGTCCTCCTACCCCCCTACTAAGTGCTCCCTCCCTCAGTTACCAATCTGACCTAACCTAGTAGGCTTGAGAAAAAGAAAAAACCTCGATCCTTAGCTATAGCTATATTAGTAACTTAAGTATCTTCAATCCTCAACTATGACTAAATGCAGTATTCATCTCTTCCCCTATCTTTTTTTTTTTTTAAAAGACAAGAAAAATGACAATCCTGCAATGTCAGCATCACTGCGCATGCACACTATAGCCCAGCAGCTACCGAAGAGCCTGGGAGAAGACACAGAGTCACTTCTCTGCCCCCAAACCACCAGATCACTAGGGACACCCAAAGGCAATCATTCATTGACCCAAACAGTGGTCCACCAGGTCAAGAAACCATCCGCAACCAAGGCAGCAGGGTCCCAACATGAAACACTGCCTACCTTCCTTTTCTTTTTTTTTTTTTTTCATTATCTGAGGGCCTGACCAAAACTCACCCCGTGAAGTCCCTCCAATCAACTCCACAAAATGAGGCAGTGCAACAACATGAACACCCTGCCACAGTGGCCTTACCTGTTTTTCTTTTCTTTTTTTTTTTTTTATAACCGGAGTCACATCCCAGCAGATCTCCTTCACTGGAACACCACCAAGCACACCAGACATGCGCGCCCTCTGTCACGACCAGCCCCAGTGGCTCCCAACCGACCACCATGAGCACCACAAGGGGAACGGCCGAATGGCACACCATCTCCATTCCCATTTCTAAGCCGACGCCAGCAAGGGAACAAACCAGCCGGAATCCCCACAAGCAACCTTCAATCATCATTTACTCGCCTTTTCCCCTTTTTATTAAACAAAGACATCTGGCAATGGTACGCACATGTGCAGAAACCAGCATCAGCCCCAAAAGGCCCACAAAACACCACTACCCCCAGGGAGATCATAGTACAATGCAAACCCATAGCAAAGCAACAAAACTAAAACCAAAACACCAACTGACAAAAACCCCAAGGTACATTGGACCCATTACGGACCTCCAATTCAAAGCAAAAAACACAGATGACAGAAACCACAATAACATTGCTCAATGTGAACCAAGTTATCAGCCTAAAAGTACACAAGCATGATTAACATAAAGTAACCCTCAGAACATATCCCCATTCATCCCTACCTTAACAAAGTAGTCCATGCTATCCCCAGGATTTACTAGGAAGTCGCTCCCATGACCCACTCACTGTAACCAGACAGAGAAAAAAAACTATATATAAGAGCATATGTAACCCTCCTTATACAGCAAAAATGCACTCACCTTACTGTCTTATAGCTACCCAAGGCCTACCTTAACCAAACCTCAGGTCATCTGGGCGTGATCCTGCTTCAACAAGACCACACCAAAATGTGCTTACTCATACCAGTTTCCCCTACAAAAACCCTTAAGACCCACCCCTTAGCCTTACCTCACTTCCTCCCTCAGCTCCCAACTTAATTAACTCTTTCCTAACCACTCCCTACTCACAGAAACCTAACTTACCTATCTCCCTACTTCCAGCTCCCCCCACTCTATTCATACCAAGGTCGTCCTGTGATAAATTTGTCTGTTCCAAACATCACTTATTATTTTGTCGCACTGAGAATCAAGCCTAAATCTACAGTAAAAATATATTCAGTTGATGAGTCTGTGTGCAAAACCTTCTATGCAGTTCTAGCAATTTTGAAAATGACACTATTGACCAGTCAAGTGATGCACATTAATCTACATGCTAAAAACATTCACTTCATCAAGAAATAAAATTACCCACTATCTTAGCTTCTAGAAGGAAATTGGTGGATTAACTGTAGGGTGTACTTCTATTTAATTTTTTCTTAGGAAAAAAAAAATTAAAATGTCATGATGTTGACAATGCAATGCCTGAACCATAAAAGATTGAAAGTTAATTTTGATGGCAAACAACCTTAGATTAAATAGCATTTCTTTTACTATGAGTTTTCATACTTTCAGAATTAAAATATTTATGTACCTATGGATCTTTGGACATATTCTTGTACAGTGTACACGTGTAGTGTGTGAGGAGATCCTCCAGCAAAACAGATGATATTTTTGGTTTTAGGCATGCTTGAATACTTTCTGATTTACATATTCTCTGTTTATTCATTTGTGTTGTCAGTTCATCATCAGTGTTATAAATGGAATCTATTTGAAAAATATATAAACTTACTGTAGTGAGCTTGGAATCAGACAAACTTTAGTGAAAAAGTAAAATAAAAATTTCTGTTGCGTATTTTACATACTAAAAATTCAAACTGTATATGCACAATAAGAAAGCTCAATGCAAACTGGCTGATATACATTTCATAGGTATCTGTAAGCATATTATTAGATTCCTGAGAAAAAAAACAAAGAAAATTTAACTTGCTAACAAAACAATAACAAAACATAATGTAGAATGTGCATGAATGATGGCTTATCATTTTGGAGATATAATTATAGCAGGATACCTAAAAGACTAAAGTAGAAAAAATGACATTATCACTAAACAAATAAGAATTATTTTAGTGGGTAATCATGGCCCTTCATAAGTTGTGATTTGGTTAAGATCTGACTACAAGGTAGTGGAACTGTAATGCGGGATATATTAAGTCTCAAAATTGCAAGTTACTACATTATGCATGCAGCCCTATGTTGCAAATGTTTTCAATGATGTTTTGAATTACATTTGCCTTGACTTGATGTTTTGACCATGTGTGGGAGAAACTGAGGAGAATATAGTGTTACTTCTATTTGACATTGTTTTTCTATTAGGTGATTTAGGTGTTCTTCCTGATATGATTTCAGAGTGTAAGCAAATGAGTGGATAATGAAGGTGAAGTGTACTTAGCAGACTTGGAAAGCATTTCATATAGTTGAGGTTTATATAGCAGCATATATAGTGTC
The DNA here is from genome assembly GCF_019279795.1 of Protopterus annectens. NCBI lineage: Eukaryota > Metazoa > Chordata > Ceratodontiformes > Protopteridae > Protopterus > Protopterus annectens. The sequence goes on along the minus strand of NC_056748.1, from coordinate 639,626,682 downwards.
GAGTCTGCCTTTTCAGCAATTCAAAAGCATTTTGCTTTTAGTAGCTTTAGCAATGGTGCTCACTTTTTTGGGAAGCAAATCAGTAAAACCACAGTTCACTAGAAGAATCTAATAGTTCTATTGATGGCAGACTCGTTGATTCTTTTTGAGAATGTGGACTTTTCCAAACTACCAGAACAGGGCAAACTCCCTGGGAGCAGATCTCTTGTGGAGATTATAAAGAGAATGCACAACAAAACTCTGGGGGAGGGGAATGACAAAAGAAGAGGCAATGGAACCATAGGTTATACAACACAACATACAAATAACTAAAATAAATATAGTACTGAATATTTCTGACAATCTAAGAACATCAAATGAATTACTGCTTAGAAACTTGAACAAATAAACCCTGGCAAAATTCAATAAATTCTATCCAGTTTTCTTGAGGATATAGCATCTAAAATTACTAACCTTCTCACTTTCATATATAATCTTGTGGTCACCTGTAGAACAGTGCTTTATTCTTTAAGCATTCCATTATAATTCACTTATCTAATGTGTCATCTCCAAAAGATTCTGACCTATTGCAAATTTATGTCCACTAACAAAGATTTTTGAAAAGTTAATTTGCAAACAAATATTTGAACATATCAAGAAACTGGATTATTCTATGACCAGCAGCACAGCTTTCACAACTCCATTAGCACCACTGATGTCATCTCTACAGTAACTAATATTTTTATGTATTTATTTATTTAACATTTGTTTACTGGGAAAGCCTGACTTGGAAAAAGCCAATTTTCAGTGGAGGCCCGGGGAGAAATGCATGTCTGTGAAACGTGGGAGGAAACTAGAGCACTTGGAGGAAATCCACACAAATGCAAGGAGGACATGCAGACTCCATACAGAATGCACTCCAGACAAGAATTGAACAGGAGAACCTCTTGCTGTGAGGCAACAACTCTACCGCTGCACCACTTCACCATATAATATCATGTGAATGATGACAGTAACTAATACCACGTGAATGAAGACAATAACTAATACCACATAAATGATGACAGTAACTAATACCATGTGAACGATGACATTAACAAATATCACATGAATGATGACAGTAATTAGTAGCATGTGAATGATGACAGTAATGAATACCATGTGAATGATGACAATAACTAATATCACGTGAATGATGATTGTAACTGATACCATGTGAATGATGACATTAACATATACAATGTGAATGATGACAGTAACTAATACCATGTGAATGATGACAGTAACGAATACCATGTGAATGATGACATTAGCGAATACCACGTGAATGATGACAGTAACTAATACCATGTGAATGATGATTGTAACTAATACCATGTGAATGATGACATTAACATATACAATGTGAATGATGACAGTAACTAATATCACGTGAATGATGACAGTAACGAATACCATGTGAATGATGACATTAGTGAATACCACATGAATGATGACAGTAACTAATACCATGTGAATGATAATTGTAACTGATACCATGTGAATGATGACATTAACATATACAATGTGAATGATGACAGTAATTAATACCACGTGAATGATGACAGTAACGAATACCATGTGAATGATGACATTAGCGAATACCACGTGAATGATGACAGTAACTAATACCATGTGAATGATGATTGTAACTGGTACCATGTGAATGATGGCATTAACATATACAATGTGAATGATGACAGTAACTAGTACCACGTGAATGATGACAGTAACGAATACCACGTGAATGATGACATTAGCGAATACCACATGAATGATGACAGTAACGAATACCATGTGAATGATGACATTAGCGAATACCATGTGAATGATGACATTAGCGAATACCACGTGAACGATGGCAGTAACTAATACCATGTGAATGATGACAGTAACTAATACCACGTGAATGATGACAGCAACGAATACCATGTGAATGATGACATTAGCAAATACCATGTGAACGATGGCAGTAACTAATACCATGTGAATGATGACAGTAACTAATACCATGTGAATGATGACAGTAAGTGATACCATGTGAATGATGACATTAACAAATACCAAGTGAATAGTGGCAGCAACTATTACCATATGAATGATGACAGTAACAAATATCAAGTGAATAGTGGCAGCAACTATTACCATGTGAATGATGACAGTAACTAATACTATCTGAATGATGACAGTAATTAGTAGCATGTGAATGATGACAGTAACTGATACCATGTGAATGTTGATCTACTACTTGCTGGTCTTTCTGTAGCTATGACAAGGACATTCGATACAGCCAATCATACCTTATTGCTCAAGAAGCTCACCAGGATGAATGTTGATTCTAATGCAATCAACTGGCTGAAGATCGATCTTGAAAACAGAGCATTCTGAATTATTATGAACATTCACTTTTTACATAAAGCTCACTTAATATAGGGGTACCACAGGGTTCTGTGCAAGGCTCTTTTTTTGTTTGTTTTTTTCCTGCTTGATTGACATAGCCCTTGAACTGCCTAATCTCTACTAGAGCATGCAGACAGAAGACTTGTTAATCCTATACTGATAAACATTCTGACACCTACAGCAAAAGCTACATAATAAATAAACTATGCAATTTGACTGGTGAGAATAGGCTAACAATCAATCACAGTAAATAAGGTGTGATGCTGTTTCCTACTGCATACAAATCACAGCTACCCCCCCCCCCCCGTAATTACTCTGACTCAATGAGCAACACTATTCTTAATGTAACAGAAAAACAATAACTTGGGATAACTCTTGACACAACTCTGTCTTTTATTTCACATACTGAAGATATATGCAATAATGTGCTAAGCTAACTTAAACTTTGTTACAAAATATCTTAGCTACCATCTCCAACTGCACATCATGCACTCCCAAGGAATTCATTGTGTCTTAAACTTGAATACATCCTTACCATCATTTCCTTAGCCTTCTCTTCTAATGTTGAAATGTTGGGGATGACTGAAACTAAATATGTTGATTTGTTCTGCTGGCTGAATCACTGCTCATCACTATGATACCCTTTGAAAACAATCACTGACAATCAATTCAATCTAAGTAATCCCTTCTACTTGGCACCATATTATGTAAGATAATTAAATTAGCTCATTGTCACCCTTTAAAATCAAATCTGAGTATAATGAATCAAATCACTTCCTTAAGGGATGGCAGTGATGATGATGTACTTACCTTAGAAGGATTACTCTTCAAAATGCACCACAAGTGAAACTGTGTTCATAAAGATCGCATCAGTTGCATGGAATTACATTTCTAACTCATTAAAATGCAATGAACTAATTAAAGGACTTCAAAATAATTCCGAATGAACATCTGCTTAATGAGTAAAGCTGTTCTTACTGCACAGTTCCTGATTTAATTTGTTACTATTAAAACAAAAGCTGTACCAATTACAGAACTAGCTACTGCACGGATGATATTACAAACTGCAAGAGCTACCATCTGTTGGAGTACAAAACTTTTGTGTTTTCAAATGTAAATAGTAAGATTCCTTGCTTTGTTCATGTACCCATGCAAACCGCAAAACTATGCTGCTTATTTCTATTTTAATATGTTGTGTCTATTTTATTGCTGCCTCATTTGTTATAAACTGTCAGTTATACAGCTGTATGTTGCTTTCAGTATAAACTCAAACAGTTTGTCAATTTGGATCCCTTGGAGCCTGGGTCATGGAGGTTTGTTAACCACTCATGATGTGCTGTTAAAGTTGGGTCTGCACTAATAGTAGACAGTCCTGACCAGTAAACATCAGCAACAGGTAGAAACAACTTTGCTTAAATTCCTGCATCTGCCTGCTGTATGCATGTCTGTGGTCATTTTGAATTAAACACTTCCCTTACAGAGAGAATACATAAGGATGTCAACCACCCCCAGTGCTTTGGCTTTCAAAGTCAACACACGACATTTGTTTTTATCAATCTAATTTTTGGGTAATGAAGAAGATAAATCTCCATGGACTACAAATAATTATGAGCAGATCTGTGATTGTAACTACACATTTTGTATTCTGAACAAGGATGCCAAGATGAGATTGTCTTCACATCCATGTGTCTAACACATATGTGAGTTACTACTGGTAACCTGATCATAATACTCTATATTATGATGAGGAAAAACTACATTAGTGTACCCATTTGCTCCTGAAAACACATGAAAAGTTGTTCTACAATATGAATTTTAATAAGGCATGATATTATGATAATTCCACAAGATTAAAATGGTTAGCACTGAATAAAGCAATTTTAAAACACAATATTATATAAAACAGGTTGAAAAGTGTGTGGAACAGACATTAGAGCACTATCAACTTGAAGAAAAATTAACAGCCATAGGAGTGCTGTCTCAGTATCATCACTGATAACTTAAATATAAACATTTATTAGTAGATCTTTGTATTCAATTACAATATTTCAGAATATCTTTATAAATATTTAGAGGCCATGCAGTTTACATGTCTTTTACACTATCGTATTTCCAAAATTCCTAGTATTTAGCAATTTCCACCTATAAGGCTGATAGTGTCTGGTAGGGATATATAAATGAACTTTCATCTAATTTACTTCATCTTCTCACTCCACTCGTGCAATGCAAAAATATTTACAGTTCAATTTATCTAAGTCTTTTGAGTCACTAATACCACGATGGGAATGGACCCCCATTCCTAAGTTTGATTAAGTTTCATGAAATTGGTATTGGTCAGTCTTTCATGTTAGCCAAAAGTGCTCTTCACAGCATCTGCAATGTGCCCCGAATTGACTCCTTCTGTAATTCATACAGACTTACCATCCCATTCCTCCTACTTCTATTGGAACTGTCTCAGTATTCTTCTTCTACGTAGCCCTTGTTTCTGCCTGCAAATCCTGGTATTTTATGAATTTCTGCCTCTTTGTACATAAGACACTGTAAACACTGGATGATGCAATTTCATTAACCAATGCTACTTTTGTTCTTTTCATGTACTACTATATCTGGTTTTCTTGCATTTATTTTTTGTACTGTTGGTAACAGGTAGTCCCATGTGATATAAACTTCATCATCCTCTATAATGCTGTGTGTATCATGTTTCCAATGCTTCTCATCTATTTCAGTGTTGCAATGTTTCACAATCACCAATGTCACATTTGTGTCACATTACTATGCCTTTCAGTATACAGGCTCTCTGCCATTAGTGTATCACACCCAGCAACATTTGTCTGTTTCTCCCACATGTTCAATGGACTTTGTAAACCAACACAGACATAGTCCACTATCCTGGGATTCTAATATTAACCCTTCATATTTTGGTTTAAATTCACCCCTCTTTAACCATTCCTGCATTAGATCCTAATCAAGATGAGGCTGTTCCAGGAGTATTCTGTACTTGCAACTATATTTATGTTTTTTCCACATTTCATGCCTTCTCATCTGATCTTCCTCCTTATATTCTTTCTTTATTTTTGGCACACTCATTTGCTGCTTGATTTTTGTCCACTTCTGGTTTGATTTTATTTTCAGTCCTGCTTGACAAACGTCTGTTAAACTAAGCAGGGAAGTCATCTTTGACACGTTCTACTCATGTTTTAAAACTTTCACTATGTTTGGATCTAGTGAAGTCAGCAGCTATGTATGCAATCCTACGATTACAGATCTATACATGTAATCAATTTTGAGGGAGCCCATACCTTCACGCTTTCAAAATAAGGCATATATACACTTGGCACTGATATTTACATTATCATTTGATAAACATGAATCATTTTTCTTGTTTTCCTGTCCAAATGATCCAATAATGTTTTGGACCACTCAATCACCCCAAAACTGTAAGTTAAAACAAAAAGAGCAAATTATTTTATAGCTTGGACTTTGTTCCTAAATGGCAGGTCTGTTTTCAGCATTAATTTTAGTCTTCAGAAATATTGCTTACTGTGTTTTTTATGCATCTGTTCATGTTTTATTGTCAATCCATGATTGATTCCCCATATTTATATACTCCCTCCTGCTCAAGCCCCTTTATATCACATTCCTGTCCCAGACTGATATTTTCTTGGTACTGCAGCTTTCCTGCTTTAAATGTTATTTTTGCACATTTATCAAGACCAAATTAATTTTTATATCATCTGAGAAAGTTCTGACCACTTGCAGTTGTGCTATCAGCTCCTTTTCTGATGAATTATTCAATTTTAAATTATCCACAAAAAGAAGATGAGAAGTCTTGCACTTATTTATTTTATCTATTTATTTATTGCATTTCTTGACGCGGAAGGTCCACTGGGACAAACAGTGCCCATTTTCAGTGGAGGCTCAGGGAGAAAAGCTCCACAGAGATAAAACATAGTAACAATACAATGCTTACAGTGTGATAGAAGACAAAAAAACAGATATATCAGATAAACTGCTACAGTATAAAAAGCATGCAATGCATTCAAAGAGATAAAAAATACATGGAACAAATATGACAGATTAAACTGCCATAGCTCAGGCAGCAGTGCAGTATATTCAATTTGATGAGAATCCATACAACAGTTGTTCCAGATTAGACTGACAGCCCTGTACTGAAGTTGTCACTGAAATAGATATTGTAGCAGTGTCAACTTATCAACACAACAGTACTTTTGTAAGGGGCATAGAAAGGGTTTATTAGTTTAGGAGGTAAATGTGAAAGGTATGTAGGTGGAGAGGGCATAGAAAGGGTTTATTAATTTAGAAGGTAAAGGTAAAGGTATTGGAGGTGGAGAAGGCATAGAAAGGGTTTATTAGTTCAGGAGGTAAAGGTGAAGGTACTGAAGGTGGAGAGGGCATAGAAAGGGTTTATTAGTTCAGGAGGTAAAGGTGAAGGTACTGGAGGTGGAGAGGGCATAGAAAGAGTTTATTAGTTCAGGAGGTAAAGGTGAAGGTACTGGAGGTGGAGAGGGCATAGAAAGGGTTTATTAGTTCAGGAGGTAAAGGTGAAGGTACTGGAGGTGGAGAGGGCATAGAAAGGGTTTATTAGTTCAGGACGTAAAGGTGAAGGTACTGGAGGTGGAGAGGGCATAGAAAGGGTTTATTAGTTCAGGAGGTAAAGGTGAAGGTACTGGAGGTGGAGAGGGCATAGAAAGGGTTTATTAGTTGAGGAGGTAAAGGTGAAGGTACTGGAGGTGGAAAGGGGAGGAGGAGGGAAAGGAGGAAGAAGAGGAAGGGAAGAGACAGAAATCAGTTATGGGTTGTAAAGTGTTAGCACAGGAGCATTGTCAGTGGGAGGAGAGATGATGTTTCAAGGATTTTTTAAAGATAGATGTATTTCTGGGTCTACTTTTTTTTGTTGAATCTCATTTCACTGAATTTCATTTCACCCCGACCACTTCGCTGAAAACTCACATTACTGAAAACTAATTTCACTGAATCTCGTTTGACTGAACTGCAGTTAGTATATATGGCAGTGTGTAAAGTACTATAATGCATGTAAAAGGTATATGCCCTTTTCCCTACTGTAGTGCGATCCTGGAGTTAGTATATATAATTAGGGGGTGTAGGGGGCACAGTTCCCCACTTAGTTTGAGTACATGTTGTGTTCTGGAAAGAGTTTGTCATTGGTGTTGCAACTATGCATGCCTGTTGTTTAAAATGTATTGTTTTGAAGTTTTTGGTAAAATACAATATAAAACAAACAAGTGGAGGCTATGTCTCCCACATCCCCCAATGTGGGGGGCTATGCCCCCACACCCCCCTAACTATATATACTAACTCCAGGATCACACTACAGTGGGGGGAAAAGGGCATACACCTTTTACTTGCCTTATAGTACTCTACACAGTGCCATATATACTAAGTTCAGTTCAGTGAAATGAGATCCAGTGAAATGTGTTTTCAGTAATTTGTGTTTTTAGCGATGTGGTTGGGGTGAAATGAAATTCAGTGAAATGAGATTCAATGAAACAAAGTAGACCCATATTGCTAGTAGATCTATAGGAGGGAGGGAGAACGTTCCTAGTTTAACGTGGAAAAGGAGTGGAGCCATTGTCCAGTGGTGAGGTTGGGTTTATCTACATGTAGGACCATTTGGTTTTCTTTGTGGAAAGGCCTATTAGGGTGGTATGGAGTAAATAGGCTAGAAAGGGCTGGGCAACTGGACGGGTTGTGTATTAGTTTATGGGCAGTAGTTAGTTGAATATATGTGAGGTGGTGAGATAGTTCTAGCCAGTTCAGAAGTGTAAGAGGGGTGCAGTGGTGAGATAAGGGCTTACCATTGGTAACACATCTTGCTATTTTGCTGTAGCATGAGTGTAGTTTGGATTTAAGACTGTTCTGAATATTGGTGAAGAGAGGGGAGCAGGAAAGAGGAGGCAAGGGCTAGTTTGGAAGAATAACTGAGGAATGTTTTGTGTCAATATAGCACGCCTAGTTTCTGGTGTGCTTTTTTAATGTTGTTGTGAATGTGCATGTCGGAAGTTAGCTGTTCATCTATGGTAACACCTAGAAGTTTGGTATGTGTGACAGCTGCTATAGAGGTGTTGTCATGGGAGAGGATAGTGAAGGTGTCTTTACTTATGGTTCAGGATTTCTTAGGGGTAAATAGCACAAGTTTAGTTTTTTTTTAGGATTTAATGCTAAATAGTTGTTAACCATCCATATTTCAGTGGTGCTGAGGGTTGTTTGGGTAAGTTGATGAAGTCTGTGTGGGGAGTTGGCAGTACAGATGATAGCAGAGTCAACTGCATATTGGATGACTGTTCCGTGAGTGAGACTAGAATGGAAGTCATTAATGAAAATGCTGAAAAGTAATTGGCCTAAGATGAACCCTTGGGGAACACCTGTGGAGGTGTTAAGGAAAGGAGAGGAGTTTAGACATTTTGTATCTTGTTGCCTGTCTGATAGTTGGAAAACCAGTGTAAAGTGGAGGGAGAGATACCTGTGTTGGATAGTTTTCTAAGAGCTACTTGTTTTCTGGGAGTCAAACTGTAACTAATACCTAACCTGTTAAGTAGACAACTAAATTGGTTAAAAACAAGACAAAAGAACATCTGTAACAAAAAAATCACCCTGGAATATCCTCCTTTGAATTTTTTATCCCTAAGATAATAATTTCAGCTTTACTATGGCTTAGCTGCAAAGTGGTTTGCCACTCTTTCATGGTCACTGTAATGTAACTGATCAGTGTAGGGTATATCTTATAAATCTGCAAGCACTCCTTTATCCATGAATGTGGGATGCTGTCAAATGCTTTTTTGCAATCTATCCATGCCATGCTTAGATTCTTCCCCTTTTTACAATTGTCCATTATGACTTTAACAGCAAATGATTCTTTGTCCATATGAATCTCTTTTGTGGCCCTTTTGTCCTTTTGCCATGATTGAGTTTTCTCCTAAATGACTATAAACTCTAGTGACATCAATGTCAGTGTACAGTTTATACATCATCAGGAGGCAAGTTATTGGTCTATAGTTTTTAGGATAGCTGGCAGTTCACTCTTAAAGAGAAGCATAATTTTTCCTGTTGCTAACCAGGTCTGTGTCTGTTTGGGATGCCATAAAAGTAGCCCTTACTCAAGGCTAAATATCTGTATAAAGATTTCAGTACATGTAGTTAGAAGTTAGGTGCTGCATCTTGGCTTGAGATTTTTCCTTTAGGAGCTTTTGTTAATTTTGTTTCAATTCCTCTGGCCATTACTTTATCCTATTTCATTCTCTGCACATTTGAACTTCATTCTGTTTCTTATACTTCTTCTATCCATTCAGCATCTTTGTTATGCTCCACAGAGTCTTCATAGATATTTCTCTAAAAAATGTCAATTTCTTCTTTTTTGGTGGTGATTGATCTTCTTTCCCAAAATTATCTATAAAACTTTTGTGGGTCATCAATGAATTGCTTATTTCATACTTTTCCTTTATATTTATCTGCATATCTTCACATTTTTCTCCCTGTACTGATATATTTCATTATTTGCAACAGTGTATGATAAATCCTAGTCTGCTGTGATATTGTACATTGCTTCTATCATGTTTATCTAAGTGTTTTTTTTTTTTTGTAGATCTCCTCCCTCTTCTATACTCTTCTAACAGTGACACTTCTTGTCTTAATTGCTTTACAATTTTGTCTATTCAATGTTTACATTGTGGCATTTGATTTCTTCCCTTCCTTTCCATTAGTGCTCTGTGTTTTTGTAGTAAGACTTTATATGTTATTAATTTAGCTACACAGCAATATATCCTATTTACTTCTGTTATATCATACACATTTCTCTTCCTAGTCTTGATTACTGTGATCATTTGTAACTAACTTTCTATAATCTATTTATTTTGTCGATCTTAATATGTCTATCCATCTCTTAAATCAAGCAACTCTTCCCTTAGATTATTTTCTTCTAAACTTATATATTCTTCCTTCTCCATTTCCTGTAGGAATTCTACAGAAAGTTCTAGAACATTTTCCAGCGACATATTTTCTTCAACTGCAGACTCTATCATCCATTGCTTTTTCATATGAGAACTCACTAGCCTATCACTCCACAACATTGATTGTGTCAAAGTTACCACTGTTTCCTGTTCCTTCCCTTTTTGTGCAACTCCAGCTGAAGTTTTCTGCTGGTTTCCTACTCAAGGTTTCAGAGTATCTTCATGTGGCAAATGATCAGATGCTTCCCATTCCACCTACTTCTACTTAATTTGGGGACTCATTGTTTCTTCATGTTGTGACATTAACAGAGTCGAATTTTCTAAACTAAACCCTATACTTCACAGGTAATCCATAACTTCAATTTCTGTTTCTTTAACCTTTCCATTACTAATCCTCTTTTCTACTCCCTCCTTTGTTTTCTTATTTTTGTACTGTGAAATGTTCCACATCTGGATGTTTTTGCTTGTATTTTTCTTCAAATATCTGTGGTGCTGCTTTTTTGTATTGATTAGTTTGGCTTTTTTCTCTGCATAAATATTATACCATATTAAGTCTCTCTTTCTTTCCCTTGTCCATATTTCATCTTCAGATGTCTCCCACTCCATTTGTTTCTCCTTAATCTGGGGACTCATTATTTTGTCCTGCTGTGACATAATCTGTGTTAGAATTTCTACACTAAATCCATGTCTTTGCAAGGTATTCCTTAACTTCAGCTTCCATTTGTCTAACTTCTGCTTTACTAATATTCTATGTTCCCACTTTGTGATCTTATTTTTTCTATTGTGGAATCTTCCATATGTGTGTACCTTTGGCTGTATTTCTCTTCAAATATCTTTGCAGCTACTTTTTGTATTGATTAGTGTGGCTTTCTCCTTTAAATAAACATTGCACCATATCAGATTTCTCTTTCTTTCCCATATTCATATTTTTTTATATCTCTTAAAAATATCTAGGTTTTATTATTTATATTTTTGCATGTCCTCTGTTGCTTCTTTTTCCAATCAGTCAAAAGTGTCTTAGCATATATAATGTTTTTCACGGATCTGTTGCATTAATGAACACAAGTTTGCATTTGAAGCTTCTGAGAGTTTTTCTTGTCTAAGTATTTTTCTTTCCTCTAATTTCTCTCTAAATCAAATAACTTCTATTTGGAAATTGTGGCCTCCTTGCATAATAGTAACAATACATACTTTCTTCCTCATCCTCAATAGTCCATCCTATCATCTTTATGTCTCTTTTTTGGCCTGTAAGTTTTTGTGGCTTTTGTGGACTACTACTTCCTTCTGCAATGGGGGGGGGGGGGCATCTTCCCCTGAGCCTGATCTAACCCCATTGTAGGAATGGTTCTATGTCTTGAAGATTCTACACTGTCTTTTTTTCCTGTCCTGGCACCAGTGCACATACCAGGATTGGTAATTTTTTTATATTGTGGGACTTGTATATCCAGTTGCCTACTTCTGTCCATGATAAATGCTATATAAAATACAGTCTATATATCAGTGCCATTATGGTGAGATTTTGTGAAACCAGGGTCTTCCTCACGAAGGTAACCAAGACTTGAGAATTAATTTAATTCCAGTAATACTACTCTCCTTTTCTTGCTGATTTTATTATCTCTATATTCAGACCCCTCAAACAATATTTGCTGTATGGCACTGCTGATGTTATAGACAAACTAAGTAAATTCAAACTAAATTAACAGGACTTCCAGTAGCAAAGACAAATTTGTAAAAACAATGAAATGGTCCCCTACCAATGTGGTATTGTTTTGGCATCCACCAGTGCAAGGCTCAAACACAAGTCCTCAAAAATCCAATGAGGCAAAAAGAAGCAAAAATTCCTGAAATGGTTGAAACACAAAAATGTTTATTCCACACTTAGCACTTTTGTCCCACACAATACACCAGGACTTCCTCAGAGTGTCTTAACAAATGCACAAGATGCCTTTTTTATAATACATACAATAAAAAAACACCCCAAATAATTATTTCACAATTAATAATAAAACAAAGAACACCTTATAATACTTTTCACACTAAAATCCTTACTAATGTGTGTGTGTATATATATATATATATATATATATATATATATATATATATATATATATATATATATATATATATATATATATATATATATATATATGTATATATATATATATATATATATATATATATATATATATACATACAATATATATATATATATATATATATATAGTAATGTTATATACAACCACCTAACAGGTAAGAAACATTATAAAAAGATAAAATTAAGTTAAATTAATGCTTAATAATGGTGAAACTATGAACCATGTAACCTAAAAAAGTAATAATATTGATACTTGTAAGCACTTTTTTTAGCTGTAAAATACCTTTTTTAACAAACAGGTAAGAGAGAGAGTGTCATTCAGACCAGGAGGACTATTGGCATTAGTTCTAATTTGCCATTCAAGTTCCTTACACTCTAGTTTAATTTTCCATCGCCCTCCTCTTAAGTCCCTGTCTATTACCTCTAGTATAAAAAAATCGAAACATATGGCCTATCTGATCACAAATATGTTTCCAGAGTATATTATCAGGATTCTGTTATTTTAGTCCCTCATGTGTTCTGTTTCTTTTAATGCTCTCTCTCTTTTTCTGACATAAAAGGAGTTGCAAAGCTGGCATAAAGCAGCATACACAACTCTTTTAGTGTTACAAGTACACCTCTTAGGGCATACTGTCCTCCCATAACTCACTATATAGATACTTTTGCCTTCTAATATGTGCAAACACTGAAAGCAACTCCCATACTTTAATATTCTGCAGTAATTACTTACAGTTTTTAAAACTTGAAATCCCTTTTCAACCGTGTCCTTCATGTTACGGTCTCTAAGTAACCATAGGTGGGTCCCTATTTTTGTATATCCATATTACAAATATCAAAAACCTTCCAATTCTTTGCCATATTATTCCTAATTACGTCTGCATCTCAACTGTAGGTTAAGATGCAACTTATATTATATTCATGCTTGCTCATACTCCTGTTGTCCCTAATTCCTTGTTCAGAACCCAGTAAGGGTTCATAAAAGCCATTCTTTCTTTTTCCTATAAACTCTTGAAAAACTCAAGGAATTCACAGGGGTAACCCTTATTCAACAGCACACCCCTCAATTTTGTCAGCCTCTTTTAAGAATAAATCCATAACTGACACCATTCTGGCTGATCTCACTAGCTGGCCTTTAACAATGGCTTTCTTGTGGTGTAGGGGTGAGTACTATTGAAATGCAATAAGGAATTGGAGTAAGTGTTTTTTTCTGTACAAATTAGATACAAATCTATTATTAATGTAATCTATATTCAGTTCAACATCCAAGTAGCACAAGGTGTTGACAGAAATGCTCAGGGTGAATTTCAAAAATTCTGTGGTTCCATTTATATACTTAAAAAAGTCTCCCAATCTTGATTTAGAATCATTCTATAGGATAATAGTGTCATCTAAGAAATGCCCATACAGTATTGAACTGTTCTCAAATTCTGATTTCAAAATGTATTGTTGTTCCCAGTATGCTAAAATGCTGTTTGCAAAAATGGGGGTGCAAGATGTCCCCATGTCCACCCTGTTTGTCTAACTAGATAAAGTTGTTCTTCAACACTAGTTAAATTAATGTCCTCATGACTTCAGTGCTTTTGTTGTCTAACTGGTCTTGATCATATAAGTATTGAATAAACTTGTCCATACCACATTCATGTGGTATGACGGTAATTTTATTTTATTTTTATTTTATTTGCTTGTTAACCGGGAGAGTACATTGGGACGAAAATGAGCTCTTTTTCAACGGATGCCCAGGGAGAAAATTTCCATTTACAGACATATGAAACACAGCAACAATTAATACAATTAATACAATCAATAAAAACAAAAATCAGTACAAAGTCAATAAGCATCATTGTGAGGTTATATAGAATTTATAAAAAGTGAATGTAAAGCAGGATTGTCAGAAGCTGTAGAGTGTATTACAAATTCCTCATCTATTGGTGTAGTCTAATATTTACAAAATCAAGTCTATGTATCATAAGCAGTGTTGCAGTATCATTATAGTTTGCAAAGATAATAGGTTCAGAACAACCTGAGATGGTGAGAATTCATTTTTGGGAGGATTAGAAATACATATGGGTGGGAGAAATGGGGATAATAGGAGGGACAGGAGCAGAAGCATTCCCAAGTAGAGGAGAGATGAGAGTGGAGTAGAGTCTTAAAGGAGGAGAGGTTCTGGGCAGTTCCGATATGGGGTGGAAGTGAATTACATTTATGTGCTAGGTAAAAAGACAGTAGGAGTTGCCCAGGACTCTGTGTGGGTTTGTAAACCTCGAGGAGATTCTGATTGTTAGACCTAAGGGATCAATAAGGGAGATGCAATGTAAGGATGGATGAGAGAGAGGGGCATAGTGTAGGATTAAAGATACGCTTGTGAACAGTCGAGAGCTGAATGTACAGGAAATAGTTGAGAAGTTCTAGCCAATTCACTGACTGTAAGGTGACACAATGGTGTTAGGAGGATTTGGAACTGGTGGCAAACTTGGTGATTTTATTGTAGCAGGATGCCAGTTTAGGCTTAAGTGTGGCTTTTAGATTGGTAAGGATAGGGGCACTGTAGGTGAGGGAGGGAAGGAGGTAAGTGTTAGAGAGAACAAGCTTGAATGAAGGGGTTAGGAAGCTATTATGATGATAAAGCAATTCAAGCATCTGGTGGGTTTTCTTTGTGTAGATTTGAAGGTGAATGTCAAACTTTAGTTGTTCATTGATGTGAACACCTAGGAGCTTAGTGTAGGGAACTACTTCAATAGTGATCATGTTTTTACTTAGTGTGGAGAAGGAGTGTTTGTCTATTTTAGTATTCTTAGGGTAAAGAGCATAATTTTTGTTTTAGCTGCATTAAGAGCAAGGTGATTATTAAGCATCCATGTCTCAGTGTTCTTGAAGGTGACTTGAGCTGCATGCATGAGTTTGGGGAGAGAGTTAGCTGAGCAGATGATAGCTGAATCATCTGTATATTGAACTAATTTAGTGTTTGTGATACAGTGATGAAAGTTGTTAATGAAAATGTTAAAAATAGTAAAGGTCCCTTGGGGGACACCAGTTAGGGGGTCAAGGTAAGAAGAGGTGCAGTTATTCCACTTGACGGCTTGCTGCCTATTTGAGAGGTAACTGGAGAACCAATTGATGGAAGGGGAGGAGAGATTGAGTTGAGAGAGTTTAGAAAATAGTAAACTATGGGAAATGGTGTCAAATGCCTTAGAAAGGTCGAGGAGAAGGGTGGTTACAATATTTCCTGAGTCACGAGCTTGGTTGATGTTATTGAGGAAGGATAGAAGGGCTGTGATAGTACTAGGTCCAGGTCTGAAACCATGCTGTGTTGGAGTTAGCAGATGGTTGTCTAGGAGGTAAGGTAATAGCTGCAGGTGGATACAGTTTTCAAGAATTTTGGAGATAGGGGAAATAATTGCTATGGAGCAAAAGTTGGATATTTCTGTATTGTTGCCCCCTTTGTGTAGGCCCCTTTGTGTATGGGGAATAATGAAGGCTTTTTTCCAGAGGAGGGGTACATAGGATTCTTGTACAGAATAACTGATTAGAATACAGATGGGGAGAGCTATGCCATCAGCAGCTAGCCTAAGGAGATTAGGTGGTAAGTTGCCAGGGACATTGGTACATAGTTTTAGTTTTTGGAGAAGTTTTTTATAGTATTGACAGGAGTCAATTTGAAGGAAAAGGGAGGGGGGTTTACTGAAGGTAGAGGGAGAAGAATTATGCATGAGAGAAGTGAGTGGAGGTAGTGAGTTGTTATGGAAGGATGTGGTGAGCTTGGCTATAGAGTCTATGAAGAAGGAATTAAATTTGGAGGCTATGATATGATCAGGTGAGCTGGGGTCAGGGCAAGGGTTGACTTTTTTTGCCAGGACTAAGGAGGGCTGAGAAACTGCTCCAAAATTTCTTGGGGTTGGTTTTGTGATTGTTTTCAAGCTTAGAGTAGTAGGATTTGCAATCAGAGGTGATTAGTTTTTTAACTGTATTACAGAGTTGTTTGAATTCTGCAAGGGAGGTAGGAGTTTTGCATTTTAGGTAGAGTTTCCAAGATTTATCATGGGCATGCATGGTGGTTATTGTTTCCTTAGAAAGTCAGGGGGCAGTTTTGGATTTAACTCTTTTAGTTCTTGGAGACGCTAAGTTATTAAGTATATTAATGAATTAAGTATTAAGTAAGTCACAGCGTAGTCTAGTGGAATAGATATAGAGGTTTCCAGTCTATATGTTTTAAGCAGTCTGAGAAGGATTCAGGCTTGAAATTAGTGAGGTTATGGGTTAAAATATAATTGTGTTGTAGGTGAAGGGTGGAAGGAGATCACGAAGGGAATTGGGTAGGGTGCCACTATTGCAGATGTTATTGTGATGGGATACTAATATCCAGTCGAGGATGCTGCCAGAGGAACTATGTTTGTTGGGCCTAGTAGAAGAGTCTATCAATTAGGAGAAATTGGGGTCTATGTTAGAACATCAAAGTTTCAAAACTTCAAATGTTCTAATATTGAACCCTATTCAGCAAAAACTGAAAATATCGAAGTAACAGAAAACCAAATTTTTTCCTAGGGAAAGAATTTGGTTGTCCGTTTCTGTTGCTTCGGTATTTTCAGCGCAGTGGTGGAAAGTTACAGGTCAGGTTCAGGTAAGTGTGAGATTGAGTGCGGGTTAGGGTGCGGGTTAGGTATGCGTGTGATTGTGTGGACGTGAGGGTTAGGGCAGGTTAGGTGAGTTAGGGTTAGGACGCGGGTCAGGTAAGTGTGCGAGTGTGTGGATGTGTGGGTTAGGGCATGGGTGAGGTGAATGTGCGATAGTGACAGACTTTAGGGTTAGGGTTTGGGTTAAGGTAAGTGGATAGTTAGTAGTGTGTGCATAGTTTAGTGTAGGGTTAGGTGTAAGATTTTAGGTGTATGTGTGTGGATTGCTGTTTGTTTGGTGTGCTTGTGTTGTGTGTATGTGTTTTGGAACAACAAATTTTTTCTCTAGGAAAAAATTTGCTGTTCTGTATGTTCGATGTTTTCAGCTTTCGCTGAATAGGGTTCAGTATTAGTACATTTGAAGTTTTGAAACTTCAATGTTCTAATATAGACTCGATAATTTGTAAAGGTTTTTATTTTGGGAGATGTAATTTGAGTAAATGGAGGTCCAGTTGATATTAACATCCCCAAGCATGACTGATTCATTACTTATATTAGATGAGAACCAGGAAAGGATATCTTCAAGTACAGGGATGATGTTACCCAGTGGAAAATATATAGTGCAGCTATATGTTTTAGTGGTTTTGTGGTAAATAACTCTTTTACATCTATTGTTACTAGTATAAGGTTTTCAGCAGACTCTTCCTTCTTGATTTTGGTCAAAAAATCCCACAAGTCCCTATAGATGTAACTGGCATTAGGGAAAATGTCTTTTAATTTTAAATTGATAGATCTCACTATTCCATGAGTCTTTGAACCTTTTGTATCCACTATTGCGTGCATGGGGGGAGGGGGGGTCAGTGCTGTCTTTATGGATTTCTGGAATACCAAACATCAAGGGTATTCAAGGAAACTCTATTCTCAAGAATTTATATTCTACTTCATTAATTTGTCCCTGCACCAATAACTCATTAAATAATGTTGTCAATTTTTGCATATGCTATATTAATTTGGTTTCTAGACACTTCTTCATAGTTATCTGACAATAGTAATATTTCCATTCTACAATTATAAGCTGTAGTATCCATCATAATCAATCCATCCCCCCTTGAAAGGTTTCATATACCTTAAATGTTTGTTGTTACAAATCTCTTTTAATAAAATCATTTTTTGATTGGTCATGTTTACTTCATCCCCATTGCTTCTAACCCTAAATGACTAACTCATATCTCTTTCACACAATTTCTCAAATAGCATGATTGTAGAATGCAGTGGGAGATTGTTTAAACTAGGTATTTTAAAAATTTCTAAATTTCTTTCACTAGGGTCTTGTTCACCCATTAATAAATCCAGGTTTTCCATGTATATACCTTCAAATCTAACAAAGTATATACTGCATTACCCCTTCTGGATGGTAGAAACATACATTTTTCAAATAGGGCAGCATACTCAGTGTCAATACAAACCAAGCTCAAACTGTAAATTTTGAAATCACCTTTCTTGTTTGTTACTATCACTGAATGTTCCCGGGAAACTAACTGGTTGTCTCCCTTCCTCGATAAAATGCACTTTCGCGATTGTGAGTTTGATCTTGTATGTTTCGATGAATCAACATAGATCCATATATATATATATATATATATATATATATATATATATATATATATATATATATATATCTACACATACACACACACACACACATATATATATATATATATATATATATATATATATATATATATATATACCTTAAGAAGAATGAGTTCCTATATTCCGAAAGCTAACTTTCTGACATGCTGTAACAATGTATATATATATATATATATATATATATATATATATATATATATATATATATATATACATATATATAGATTCACTTTATAACCTCGAAATGCTGAAATATTGAATTTCAGTATCTCGAGACTATAAAACAGAATCCACAAAACACTGACAAACAAAAACCACGAAACCACATAACCGAAAACACCGCACACACTACACTAAACATACAACACAACACCCACATCACAACATAAACAAAAAAACAACACACATACACAACTCACACACACATAAGCAGGGGGCAAGCCCCCTGCACCCCCCTACTTATATATACTAACTCCGAGATCGCACAAGCACAACACAAAAGTTCACTCACACACGCACATTCTCCAATCCCTCACACACACTCTAACTCCCACTCAAAATCCTTACAAAATCCTTACAAAACACTCACTTACCTGACATAACACCTACATCCACACACGGCACGGCGCACCAACAAAACACAAACCCGGACATTACGTAGCGCAACTTCATAACCGCGAATTTGACATATATTTGAGATATATGAAATTCGCGATTATGAACGTTCACTATTTGTAACATTCGACTTTATAGCTTCGAGATATTGAAATTCGACATTTCAGTATTTCGATGTTATAAAGTGAACCCATATATATATATATATATATATATATATATATATATATATATATATATATATATATATATATGTGTGTGTGTGTGTGTGTGTGTGTGTGTATGTATGTATACATATATATATATATATATATATATATATATATATATATATTTAGAGAGAGAGAGAGAGAGAGAGAGAGATGTGGAGAGAGAGAGTTTCTAATGAACTTCAATTTCAGATCCCTCTTACTGATGCATTCTAACTCTTGAGTCTGCTTAGTACTACTATTAAATCTAAACACATTGCTAAAATAATTGGCAATTAAGGACATCAAGAGCAAATAAGTCCTCAATCCAAAAAATGCTCAAATCTAAAATGAGGAATCACAGTTCAAGCAAGTTCTGTTATCCTTATTCAGACTTGCAACTACTGAAAGCTAATGTACTGAATAGCCTTGTCCTCTGATAGCTGTCCCAAAACAATTGCAGGAATACACTTATGTTACACTTTCAGCAGATTATCTTTATGCCCCCATGCCTTCTGTGCATCATTCACCAAAGGTGGGAAAGGTTACTCAGAAAGTAGGATTAAACAATATACTTCTACTACTTTTAGGGAACAATGATAAATATCTTTGAAACAGGACTCAAAAGAGAAAAGTATTGTATTTTTACTCCAAGGGGCTCTTATCAATTCACTGCAATGCTGTTTGGTCTTTGCCCATCTTCAAGCCACTTACAGAATTTGTCATCCAGAAGTATAGCTAGGGTGGGATGAAGGGTGCAGCTGCCCCAGGTGCAAGGTGTTAGGGGGTGCGATCAGGCGAGCATTATACTGCCATTCATTTCCATACTGGCATTTCTGAATGCCCATATAGAAAAGAAAGTGGTACCATTTTTGCAGCCAAGAATATGACTAAAGAGCTTTAGCACTCCATGTATGATAGTAAGAGGCTTGCTACATTTCTTGAAAGTAGAAAGAAAAATGTGTAAGTAATGTATATACGTATTGTGTATTGTTAGGCACAGGTCAAAAAGAATGAACATTGATTTGATTTGCTCTTTACGAATGGAGCACCAGGCTGGATGATGGACCGTTATCTATGTGTCTGTCTGTCTGCCTGCCTATCTATGTATTTTAATTTTTTGCTCGTCAACTTATAGTTGAGAGGTACAGGTTGTTGTTGAGAAGAACAGCGATGTCTGTGCTGTGACTGAAACCTGGTTCAAGGCTCCTGAGAGCACCCCGGCACTATCAGGTTTTACCTCATATCATGCGTTCCGGCCCCAAAACCCGGACCACACCACAAAAGGAGGGGGTGTATCCATATTCATCAAGAATACCCACACCTCCAGGTTGGTGGCAACGCACGAAGCATCGGAAACCATCCAGGTGCCATTAACCATCGGTAAAACTGCTCTACAATTTGTAGCATGCTACAGGCCACCCTCTCAAACTCAGGAACCCCACACAGCCTTCCTGAAGACACTGGAGGGTATAAATGTATCTCCAAACACCATTATATTGGGTGACTTCAACTACCCGAATATAGACTGGGAACATTACTCAAGCCCAAACTTTGTAGCCCAAAGGTTCCTGGAGTTCATAAATTCAAATGCCATGGAACAACTAGTCACCGTTCCCACAAGAGGAGAAAATATACTAGATCTCATCATCACAAACATGGGGACAAAATGCTCCACACCGGAAGTATATCCCTCATTGGTGAGATCAGATCATAAACTAATCTCACTGGATATCCACATCCCGCCCCCACCCCAAACAAAAAAGACCACAGTGAAGAACTTCTCTAAAGCAAACTTCACACTACTCAAGACTGGTGTGGTATCCTTCAAGGCCCCCGAGCCAGTGGAAACCACAACCCAAGCTGCGAAAGCCCTTACAAATGCCTTCTATGATCACCTCCAGGAGTGCATGGGTCAGGCAATCCCTAATAAAACCAAGACCATTTCCAGCAAGGGCAAATGTCCAGTCTGGTGGACCCCAGCCATAAACAAACTTTACAATAAGAGGAGAAAGCTGTTGCATGATAGAGCAAAATCCATAAAAGAGAAGACACCTTTGATCATTATTAGTAAAAAAATACGAGCACTCATAAAATCATCCAAGGCCAACTTTGAGAGAAAAATTGCCATAGATTCAAAAGACAATCATAAGGCCTTCTTCAGCTATGTTAGAAACCTTAATCTTAGCCTTACCACAGAATACATGCCCAAGGAGTGGCGTATGGCAACTGTGGTCCCACTCCACAAAGGCGGTGCCTCTACGGACCCTGGTAATTACCGCCCCATAAGCTTAACAAGCCTGGTCTGCAAAGCTATGGGGAGGATCATAATGGAACTCATAAACAAAAACATAGGGGACTTGCAGACATTGGACCCGACCCAGTTTGGCTTTGTCAAGGGCAGATCATGCCTTTTGAACTTGGTCGACTTCTTTGAAACAGTCACCAAGGCCATTGATGAGGGAAAGGCAGTCCATACAGCCTACCCTGACCTTCTAAAAGCTTTTGACACAATACCCCACTCGGGTATTATAGAGAAACTTACCAGCTTAAATGTAAACCCATATGTCACAAGATGGGTTGCAAACTGGCTAAAGGACAGAACCCACAGGGTTAGAGTAGCTGGCGCCATGTCAGACTCCAAGCCGGTCACAAGTGGTGTCCCACAGGGCTCAGTCCTTGGCCCCCTGTTGTTCGGCATCTACTTCTCAGAAGTACAGACAAACATAGGAGGACTATGGCTGACAAAGTTTGCAGATGACTGCAAACTGGGAGCCATAGTGGAAAGTACATCAGACACAGATATCCTTCAGAGGGGTCTCACGAAAACTGATAGCTGGTGCCAGAGCCATGGCCTGAAGTTAAATGCCAAAAAATGTATAGTCATACCCTTCGGGAAAAACAAGGTAACCCCAAGCTACCATATAGGTGGCAATCCACTAAGCACAGAAGAGGTTATCAGGGACCTGGGGACCCAGGTTGACAGTGGCCTTTCTTTTGACACTCACATTGCTAAAGTGGTTAGAAAAACCTTCTACATTGCCCACCTGATCATGAAGGGATTCACATCCAGATCAAGTGAGGTCATTGTCCCCCTGTACTCTTCACTTATCAGACCAATGATCGAGTACAATGCCCCATTCAGGATGTATCTCACCCAACACCTGCAGCAATTGGAGAGACCCCAAAAGTTCCTCACCAAAAGGATAAAGGGACTCCAAAATCTGTCATATGCTGCCAGACTGAAGAAACTCCAGCTCTATTCAGTCGCATACCGTCTGCTCAGAGGTGACCTGTGCTTGACATACAAGGCCATGTCCAACCCAGAATTAATGGACATGCTCCACCTCAAAAAATCCAGATCTACCAGATCCATTAGAGCAAGCGACTTAAACCTTAGCACGGATATAAATAGGACATGCTGGAGGGATAGATTTGTCACCCAGAGACTCCCTATGTTGTGGAATAAAATCCCGGTCCATGTGAGGCAGAGCACCTCGCTGGCTCTGTTCAAGAGAAATCTTGACCGGTGGATGGGAGATCGTAGGTTTATCCCGGGAATCACCTCTGTGTCACTGCTGGACAGAGGCACAACAAACTAATGGGCACAGTATTTTTTAACATAAGGGGTGGCGTAAGCCACAAAACTCTGGGCTAGGCTTATAAATGCCTTAGGGCAGATAGCCTAGTACAAACCTATGAACAGGCCTGGCTGGAGCACCTCAAGTGCTAGATCAGGGTAAGCTCCTCAACTTATTGTTGAGGGGCACCGGATTGGGAAATGGCAATGGGTACTTGATGATCCACGTATGACTCTGCTGTCCTCCATAGGTATAATGTTACCTTCAAAGGCTATTGTGTTTTTCAGATTATGAAACAGTTAAGAATATACTTTTATAAACTATGAAAATGAAAAACAAAGTGGTTTGTAGCGTGTTGTTTTGTTGACATTTAATGCATCATAAATGCTTACTTGAAGTGTTCATGTGTCAGCAGCTCATTAAGTGGGAAATTGACTTGCCACAGCTGCTGACTATTGGAGACTACAAGGTCAAGCAACTCCAAGAAAAATGAAAAACTATGAGTAACTTTTTTCTAAGTTTTTCCTTTACTCAAAGTTTTTATGACCCTGGAATTATTAGGGATAGAATGATTGGGGCAGATTCCTCATGTCAGCAGATTATTGACTTCTGTATATGTGAAAATGCTACCATTGCACTGTGGGAAAGTTTTCCATACTTTGTTTTCAATATTTTATATGTCAACTAAGGTGGAGATAGTGTTTCATTATAAATCTCAGATAAGCTCAACAGACTTCACCTTCATTATTTAACTCTGCCAGGTGTGGCAAAATTCTCCATGATCTATACTGTTCTAGTGATGGATATGGTGATGGATATGGATGTCAAAAGGAAAGAAAGTGAGGAAAGGAAGTCAAGATCCCAAAAGGAAAACAAATGTAATCTAGGCAACAGAAATGCTGTCCTATCCAAATAGTATTCAAATTAGAATATAGAAAAGGTATGTTGAAAGTCCTATTAGCACCAGCCAACTTTCTGTGCAGTAGTGGATGTAACAAGCAGAATTATAAAAACAAGCAAGAAAGAGAGAAATGGTTGCTGTGAGAGGATCTCCTGTGTCATCTCTGTACACTGTTATTTAATCTAACCAAATCTGAGGTAACAAAATCTCAGCCTAACTTGATAATTTCACTGAATTATTGCTTTTGCAGGACTTATTAACATACAGAGCTACAACAACACTTCACTCAGTTGAATCATTTTCTATCTGCCTCTTAATTTGTACTTCTGTGTATATACTGTACACCCATCCCCTTCTGCAGAAACTGACTGCTGTACATCATGAAGGAATGACAAGCTGGTAGGCAGATTATTGACGTACCCTTTCTTGATATGCAGTATGCTTCTGAAATATGGAACTTAACATCTGACTGTTGTGCAGAGCTGTTACGTAAATTAGCTGGATGAAACTCAGAAGTAAGAATACTGGCCTCAAAGCAACAAAGCAAATGCATAAGAAGGTAGACAATCGGAGTAACTCCAATCTGTATGTGTTCAGTTTCATGAGACAATGGTATAATATCTTCTTTTTTCTTTTTTGGTCTCTACACAGCTGACCATCTGTTGCTGAATGAGACATATCCTCATAATGAACTGAAATAGCCTCCCCTGGACTTTATTTCCATAACCTATGTTTATGGCCAGTGAGGAGAATGAAGAACTCTGTGACAGTATCATACTGCTTCTGGTGAGTATTTTTTGTTAGGTGCCTACATTCTCACCAACTGTATGCACTGGTCTTGTCCCAGGGAAGGACATTCAGTAGGAATTCCTAGCATATTATCTTGCCCATAGCAACTCAGCCACAGCCCCATGGTCATCACATAAATGGACCCCATGCAGCTCATGTTTTCACCTGGGATCAATCATATAACCTGCCCCCTCAGGATGGGTGTGCCCACCCCCCACCACCCATGCTTTCAAGTGCCAGAAATACAAACTGAACATAGCTGATGTGGATGGTAGTTAGGGCTCTGTCCTTCTACATCACTGGTGCAGGCCAGGGCATACCTCTCAACATCTTAGAGCAGGAAACTGGACAAAGCCCGACAAAATGGGGGAACAAAGGCCCAAAAATAGGGACAGATTTTAAATATTGCTCTTATAAGTCTAGATAGTTGCTAGAGTAACAGGGTTTGTTTTAACATACATTTTCTGAAGGATTTGAAGTCTGACAGATGTATATCATTATTTAGTGACTTTACTCCTCGGATCATCCCAGTGATTTGCCAGAAAATGACAAATTTTGTGAAGAACAGACCAAACACATGAGCCAAAAATCTGACGGAAATCTGGACACTTGAGAGGTATGCAGTGGATTATAATACATTTTTAAGCACTTAAATACATCAGTGATTTGCGATCAGGAATGTTTTCATTTTAAAGAGAGAAGTGTAAGTCACAAGTCTGCATTTTATTCTGTGTAGCACTACAGAAGGATTCTTCATTTTTAGTGGATAAAAGATAGCAAAGCAGAGTAAAATAATGTAGCCTGAAGGCTCTGAAAAAAATGATGAACCACAGTAATTCAAGAAAAAGACTAGTAGGAATGATGTTAGCCATGGCAGGACAAAAAACATAAGTTCACCAATTTGCTGATGAAAGGGCTGTGATATGGGAGATGAAAAGTGTAGGTTCAGAATTCAGATAGATAAGCTGAATTTTTATGTCTTCTACACATACGTCTTTGAATTTTTTTAATAGCTGCTAAGTTTTGAATTGTGAAGATGTCATATTAAAAGTACTGTCTCAGATATACCTCATATTAAAATCATTGCCTCAAATATACTTCATATTAAAAGCATTGCCTCAAATATACTTCATATATTTTTGGGTCAAGTGTGAAGCAATAAGATTTAAGATATAAAAAATACACCTGAGAGTTCATCTTTTTTAAGATTTCTTTCTCTTTATTTTCACCAGGACTGGTCAGTTCATTACTAAACTTTTTAATTATTTATTTAGGTGAAACACTTCCATTTTAGTAATAGTGCACATTATAAAAAGGTTATTTAACTAGAGGCAAAGAAAGTTGCAGCTCTTTAAGTCATACAATTTTCTGATGACCCAGAGCTGTTCTTCAGTCTTGCTGTTTCAGCATTTAACATCATTATAAATGTTGCAGTTATTGTTGCATTTAGTGCTGGGGTCACCAGAGCCATATTTTCAACAAAGTGCAAAAATCCCATGGCAACCAATTTCATTTTGGTCAGCGCACACACAACAAAAAAGGCTTCAGCTAGCATTATTCACATTACAAGTAAAACACCTTTTATTCAGCATAAGGACTTCTTTCTTTAGGGTGGCACAATATATGCAGATAATTATTTATAAAACTACAAATTAGAAGTATTCATTTAACAAATTTCTAAGCAAACATTCCTGGCTTTAAGAAAACTGTAGGGAACTGAATGGAGCCATGTTGTTTTTAATTATATACTGGGCAAATAAGCCATGGTATTGCTATCAAATTTGTATATGATGTCTAACATCTGAGAAGAGACGCCTATAGTGCTTAACATTTACAACTGTTTTATTTCATTAAGCATCACTACAACTATCTGTTCCATATTCTAATATTCCAAATGTGATTCCATTGGACACACATTTTATGTTTTAGGCAAATCATTTAAAAGTTAATGCATACTGTTCTAACTTAAAAGACTGACAATTATGAAAGCACAAGAAACACTAAGCAGTAGTTCTGCAGCATAAATACTGTGTTAAGTAAGCTTGTATTAAAAACATCATTTGAGTACTCAGTTTAGAAAATTGTCAAACTGTAATTAAGAGCTGTATTCAGTCATTACACTTACGTGCAACAGGTTTGAGCACAGGCTGCGCCTAAGAATGGCTAAGGTGTGATTCAGAGACAGTTGCTACTTGAACTAGTTTGAGAAAATCTTGTGCAAATGAGGTAGTAATGAGATGAAAATGACGAATGTGTGAAAAATCTGGGTCTGTATTATGACAATACTGAGCTCTTCCTGACTGTGTGATTCATAGTTGTTTTAGATGTGCAAGTATATTGTCTGCAAAAGGCTTATAAAAAGCAAAGTCATGCTTTTCTATCAACTTTGCAATCTGTAAAGATGTTGACCTTTGCTGCCAGCTTAACTGTCTTCCTTTCTGAGGTGTTGGTCTTGGGCACATCAAAACCACTGGTACTCACCATCCGAAAAGACAGATATAAGGAAAGGCTAAGCCAGTTAATATTTTCTGATCATGAAATGTTGGGTAGATTTAGAGTGGATAGGGATTTTGTGCACAGATGGGGACTGGGGCAATGAGTGAACAGTTACTACGTGCAGGATGTTTATCGACTGCTGCATTCTGCAAAGTATGTTCATGCCCCCAATAGGGGTCAGAAGATAGTAAGAGCACTGTATTCTCTTTAGCAGGCTTGCACATGGTATATAGTTGCACAAATAAAGAGGTGACATATTCTACAACTTTGGGGCATGGCATTCACTACATGATAGTGAAATGTCACTTGTTTAGCACTTAATGCATGCAGTAGTATTTTTGGGCTATGCTGAGTGATGCATGGTCTGCTTACACTGTACATCAGACATCTCAACATCTATAAGCAGTCATCATTTGTAAAGTGTTGAGAGGCCAATGGTACAAGTTTAGAATGGCAGACTTTTATTGAAGGGCAGAATATCACGTGTTTCGAAACACATTCAGAACTATACCGTGACTGTTTTAATTCAGTGCCAAAACAAAATATATGAATTTAACTATAGACAGGAAAAATAACTGCCTCTCATTAAAAAAAGAAATCTGTATTTTATATTTATCCCCCTGCTATTGTCTGTTTACTGTTTTTCAGAAACAATGAAAAGCACAGCAATGGGTCTGTTTGAAAAGAGATTTCTGGGTGAGTACTGTCCGTATTACTGATGCTCAAAATTTAATTTAGATTTAGAAAGTGTTATACACAATATCCCCTAAGGATAGTGTGAGTGATGGTCCAAGAGATCATAAGCAAGCACTGGTATGTGAGCTTGATGCTGAGCTGCAACAATGATGCAATATGCTGAATGCAGGGGAGCCTCTTGGTGTTTCTCAAACAGTGTTGTGGGACCTAGACCTTGACTTAGAAGTTCTACTACTTGTTTTTAAAGTCTAATGGGACCTGGTTGCCTTCCTCATGGGTGAATTCACATGGCTGCCTGTGGCACTTTTTAGAGATATGCATGGTACCCATCCTACTCCTCAACCATGCATGCAGACAGTTCCTTGCCCATATCTAACTGTGTTCCCAATGCATGTCTGGTAATTCTTTACTGGTGTGCACAAGGATGTTACCAAGGATGCTGTGTGTGCAACCATACTGCGCATGATAGTCATCAAGGCATTGTCCCTGCCCTTTACTATTCCAAGTGTTGGTGAAATTCCTCACATATTACCTGCAATACCCTGTAATCATTTCTACTTGACTCTCAGTGGCAATAACCTCTGCATGAACTTTACCACATCACATGTGATGCCAGGAAACGAAGGCCTTGGTAACTGTGAAGCATGTATTCATCTGGTACCACTGAGTACAGGTGTGACTGTCACTACTGCCACCTCCAAAAGTGTAGTCTCCTTCTCAGTGGTTTTAGGCTGTCCACAAGAGGCAGGAGATGGAGCTACATGGTACCCCCCTGCTGTAATGTCATTTCCTCATTAAGCTAAGCATTTGAGCCTGTGTCAATGCCTATGAATGTATCCACCTTCTGTGGTGCATGGAGCCCTGCCAGTGTACTTTGTGACTGCTTGCCGATATCCCCAGCTGGTGTCATGAGTATGAGAGTTATGGCATCTTAACAGCCATTCTGCTGTCAACCTCAGCCTGTTCTGCTGGTGTACAGTACTATGAAAAAATATGTCAAGATTTGGTTAATGTAACCTGTGACAGGTGGAATCATTTTTACATTAAGTTAAGATGCCCACACTTACCGCTCATTGTCTAAAGAGTTTATGCCACATCTGATGTTGATTGCTTACCTGATGATAAAATATATAAAGGTGATGCATATACAAATGTCATGCCAAATACATTCTGGCATAATGCAGTGAAATCTATCCATCCATCCATCCATCCTTCCATCCATCCATCCATCCATCCTCAACCCCTTTTTCCCATTTTTCACCTGGGAGCAAGGTATCTCTTTAACAGTGACAATCATCTCAAACCAAGGTTTACACCGCTGGGTGGCTAGCCCTGCTACGGAATTATGCAGAATGCAGTGAAATCATCTACACAATAAACCTGAACCTGTCTAACTGTAGTTGTTGCAGAGGTCTAAAACTACTGGTTTTCACACTAACTCTGGTTATTCCATCAATAGCCTCATCCCTAAGTCATAACCCTTTACAGAACAAAGGTGCTCCTCATCCAGCATTAAAGGTTGGACTGTGGAAGGCTCACAATAAGTGCTGCTATGGGCAGTTGCATTTTGCCTAACCTTTATCCTGGCATGTCTCACCACCTCATTCACTTCTTTTCTACACTGTGCCAAGCTGTGGTTCCTTCTCTCTACAGCTTTTATATCAGTCACTACATGATTACATGCCTTGGCTCTGTCTCTGCTTTGTCCCCACTTTTCAAAAAAGATATTTTCCATATGTCCTCAGAACATCAATGAAGATGTGGTATCCTCAAGACTGTAGTTACCTCAACTGTGTCTTATTCTCTGCTGCTGCTGTTGCTGCAACATTTTTTAACCCTCAAGCACACATTAGGCAAAAAGTGCACCCCTCTCACATGTATGTAACTTTAAGTAAAAATGGATGCCGCATTTCACTGCATATTTTAAAAAAATGGCATCACAGGCATAGAAGTATGAATTCTGTGTTATCAGTTTTAATTTTCTTTGCAGTAGTGTTTGTGTTATGCTTTTCACTGTCTGCTGCAGTAATATGCTTTCAGGTATTTACTGTACAGGTGCAGTGCAGGGTATATTTAATGAGGGTGGCCTGCAGTATGGTGCTGGGCATTACCAATTGCCAGAGACCATCATCAACAGTGAGCCAATCCAAAGATGTAGACAGCACTGAAAAAAGCACCTTAAACATTCCTAAGTATTTCATGTACAGTCAGACAACTATTGCAATATTTTATGTCTTAACAGTCTAACATTGACTGCCTTTTACTATTAATTCCAGGTTATCACTGCTTTTAGCAAACATTTTCAGTTTGTTCTTTCCTCCAACTTTCTGGGGAACAAAGAGCCCACACATGTTTAAAATGGTAGTATGCAGTAGATGGGTATAACCTGGGGCTGATTTGAGAAGTTGTCATGCAAATAAAGCTCAGCCACACTGAGCTTTATGAATCATACTGTGACATACATGTGAATCATACTGTGGTACACATGTGAATCATACTGCGGCACACACATGTAACCACTCTCACTGTTGAAGTTGCATTCATTTTGATGAGAATAAGCTATACTTTGCTCATGCACCATTAGAACCTCAGTGGAACTCCAGCATGCTATACTTTGTACCTGTACTGTATAAGTTCCTGTATCTGTCTGTAACTAGAGCTCACCTAGTCAGTCAGAAGGGTTACTAGTTAGCATAATTTACACAGCACAATCCCTACCAAAGAAAAGATGCATTACCTGGTTCAAGCTGAGAAACAGAACATTTTCTGAGATTTTCATACAGAATTAATTTCTTTCTTTCTTTTTTTTTTTTTTGGTTTTGTGAACTCTGTTATTCTGACAGGCAACAAATTCTCTGGATGCTATAACCCTTAGAAACAAGTGAAAAGGAACACGCATATCAAATTCCACAATGGTCAGCATTTATTTCGGCCAAAAGAAAAACATATCAGTTGTTTATGGTGGATGTGAGCATAGCTTTACTATAGAAAACTTTGCCAGCTGGAACAGGTGAATAAGAAGCAGCTGTATATGGGTACATGGACTGCCAAGAGTGATGTCACACCCTAGCACTACTATCTTCAGACTTGCGCATCGCATTCTCAGCCTGGTTACTTCAAGGCCATGCAGTCCAGTAAAGCTGAGAGTCCTGCTCCAAGCTGCTATGAAAAAGAGAACAAAGATACTTCTTTACCTTCTGCATGGGGGAGACAAGAAGGCGACTGGCATCTGGGAAGAGTTGGGGGATCACCTGTCCTCACTAAAAGACATCCCCTTCTGTAGTACACAATAAAGGCACAGGTGGAATGACCTGCAGTGCAGGAGGAAGGATTGTCTGGCGGGTGGGTTTTTGAGGTACAGGACTAAAGACTAGATTTCTATAGTAAATTATTTACTATAATACTAGAATAGAATACAGTGATATCTATAAGATTACTACCTGTCTCTACCTATATTAAGTACATGTGTGTGTGTCTGTATATACATATACGTGTATATACACACACACATATATATATATATATATATATATATATATATATATATATATATATATATATGGATTCCTATTACAAGAACGAAAGTTCACTACTTCGAACTTGTAATAGGAAGCCTCATTTCTGAGAAAGTTAACTTTAATGAAAGTGAACTTTTGCGTAAGTGCACTTCACCGAAAACACCGCAGCACAGTGGAGGACATAAAAAATAAGCTATGTCCTCCACTATGATGCGATATTCACGGACCTTAGGGTTAGGGCACGGGTTAGGGTAAGGGGATAGTTAGTAAAGCTATCCCCTTACCCTAACCCATGCCCTAACCCTAAGGTTCATGACTATCACACCATAGTGGAGGACATTGCTATGTCCTTCACTGCGCTGCAGTCATCATGGACCTTTGGGTTAGGGCATGGGTTAGGGTAAGGGGATAGCTTTACTAACTATCCCCTTACCCTAACCCATGCTTGACCCCTGCATGAAATGTTTATTTATATTTTGATTGAGTTTCGACCATTGTGGTCAATGTAGTGCATGCCAATGTAGTGAATCAGTGATGTAGTGAAATGTAACCATATATATATATATATATATATATATATATATATATATATATATATATATACATAGATAGCTAGATAGATTGATAGATATTTACTTACTTTTGTCAAACAGCTCTAATATTGACCTGCATTATGTTGATACCAAATGCTACTATGCATGAGCTGAACATCAGTCTCACTTCATGCAAAAATTTTACAACAAAATGAAAAAGAAAACCTTGTTTAATGCAGGGGGTAACACCACCTGTGTCCCTACACTCCCTGATAACTATATATTTTAACTATGAGATTGCACAATTCATGGAAAAAGTACAAAATTCCCTAACCCTAACAATCATCCAGTCTGCTACTTTTGTTGACAGGTGTCAACCAACTGTTTAGTCAGCCAAACTGCGATGACTAAAGAGATGCCAACAGAAGCACCGTTTGAAAAAGTAGTGATTTCTACACACACACACACACACACACACACACACACACACACACACACACACACACACACACACACACACACACAAGCACCCGTGCACACACACACACACACACACACACACACACACACACACACACACACACACACACACACACACACACAGTGGATATAAAAAAGTTTACACACCCCTGTTAAAATGCCAGGTTTTTTGTGATATAAAACAAATGAGACCACAATAAATCATTTCAGCCAGAGCCCAGACCTAAATCCAATAGAAAATATGAGGGGTGACCTGAAGAGGGCTGTGCACAAGAGATGCCCTCGCAATCTGACAGGTTTGGAGAACTTTTGCAAGGAAGAGTGGGCAAATACTGCGAAGTCAAGATGTGCCATGCTGATAGACTACTATCCAAGAAAACTGAATGCTGTAATTAAATCAAAAGGTGCTTCAACAAAGTATTAGTTTAAGAGTATGCACACTTATGCAATTTATTTTACATTTTTTTATTTTTTATATTTTTTCCCCAAACAGATTTGTTTGCTTTTCAATTGAATTGTGCAGGTTATAGGTCACATTACAGGTGGGAAAAGTTTTGAAATGATTTATTGTGGTCTCATTTTTTTATATCACAAACAACATTTTAACAGGGGTGTGTAAACTTTTTATATCCATTTTATATTTATCTACCTATATATATGCAAAGCTATAGCACAGTAGCAATTCCTCATAGATGACTAAGACTTTCAAACGAAAGTGGCTTGTGTGTGTTGCAAAACATCCGGAACTGTTGCCAAATCACATTTACAGTTTTGAATTACTTTCTTAGGAAATGTTAATTTGCTGAACTTGCTATACATTACAATTCTATCTGAATGTTTTATTGTATTGATGGTATATTAATATGTTTGTAATGTTTAATTCATAAAGTACTAATAATATTCAGGCTGTTATGTGGAAATGCATTTTAAAATGTTATATTGTTATTATGTTGTACCACCATGCAAGCTGCTACTGATAATGTATTGGTGGATTTCCAGAAGTTTTCTCAGCTTTAGCAATGGCTACTAACAGAGGCTCCACACCTAGCACACAAGAAGGGGGGGGATTATGCAGAAAGTTATATAGTAAAAAATGTTGATTAGTTGTGCATTAATGTAAACTGCAATGCTTTAGGCTATAATGAATGACAAAGAAATAACATAACAATATCATTGCAATACCATACAATTATAGCCAGTGATAAAATTCAACTATTGCTTGCATTGCAGTGTTACAAGTGCTTATTTAAGTGCTAGAACTTCCGTGTGTGTGTGTGTGTGTGTGTGTGTGTGTGTGTGTGCATGTGCACATGTGTGCGTGTGTGGGTTTGTGCGTGTGTTTGTGTGTGTGTATATAAACACACACACACACACACACACACACACACACACACACACCTTCAACTCTTTGAAATGACAATATTTAGAACGAAGAAAAAACAAGTACAGCTGAATGTACCCACATGCTTTTTTTAGTATGAGATTGTGTTACAGTGGGATTGTGGAACTTGCCTTTTTTAGTGTGAGATTGTGGTACAGTGGAATTGGGGAACTTGCCTTTTTACTGTGACTTTGTGGTCGAGTGGAATTGGGGAACTTGCCTTTTTTGGTGTGAGATTGTGGTAATCATAGCCAGAATTGAGTTTTTATGATAAACATTATATAACAATACCATCTATGTACAATTTGGTTATGTTTTGGGTGATTTCTAAAAAGTTTCCTGCACTTAAAAAATGTCCCACTACAGCTAGCTGCCACAATGAAGGTAGAATGGGGGTGTGGGGGATGAACAGCACTTGTATAACCTGCATGCTGAAGAATTAAGATGTCCTTATTGCAGTGGAATACATGAATTTATGAATAATTAATATACCATAAAATAATTGTAAATAGTCATAAAAGTGCAGATAAACAATGATACCAGTACCTTGTATTAGACTGTTAGGTTGGAATTATTCTTAAAGTTACCAGACCTTGTAGGAATGTTCATAGGTGTTTTCTAGGCTAATGACCACAAGGGCCTTTTTAAGCCTAGCCATGCATCCCAAATCTCTGATGAGTTCTGATACCCTTGATAAGTGTAAGCATAGGCCTGGGAGATGAACCATTTACAGGTTACCTGTTTGCATCAGAGACATAGGTGCCATACCAGGGATGAATTTCTGGTTTCCTATCCAATTGTCCAAGATGCACTTGAATTGGATTAGGGAGGAACTCTGCTTCACATGGATGAGGAACCTGTTCCACAGCCAGGGTAGTCTCTGGGATACATACCTGTCTCTCCAGCAGGTCTTATTTATATCACAGGCAAGGTTTACGTCTTTAGAATGGGTAATTCTGGAGCTGTTTGTTTTGTGGATATGCAGGAGGTCCATCAGAGTGGGGTCTGACAATGCCCTGTATGCCAGGCATAGATCTCCCCTCAAAAGCCTGAAGGAGACAGAATACAGGGATAGGGCCTTGAGGTAGTCTGCATAGCATATATTACTTATGCCCTGTATTCTTTTAGTGAGGAACATCTGTGGACATTCCAGTTGTTGGATATGCCTGGTTAGGTTACATACCGAAGGGGGAATTGTACTTAATGATAGGTCTGGTGAATGCCGAATACAGTGGAACAATGACTTCCTTGGACTTATATACCTTTGTTTAAAAGTTGTGCAACATAGAATCGGTTCATAGGTTGGTATTAGGCTATCAGCCCTAGGGTCTATACAAGCCTAGCCATAACAATTCCTTGTCTATTTCTTGCACACTATTTACTTCCCTGGACCCTTGTCTAGCAGGGCGACTGACGTGATCCCTGGGGTGAATTTCCTTTCTCCCATCCAGTTGTCAAGGTTCCTTTTGAAGAGGGCCACAGAGACACTCTGCTTGACATGTATGGGCAATCTATTCCAGAGTCTGGGGAGTCTTTGGGTTAGGAACCTATCCCTCCAGCAAGTTTTGTTTATTGTGATGGCAAGGTTTAGATCCCTGGAGCATGTGTCACTGAGGGATTGGGATTTCTTTAAGTGTAGCATGTCCAATAGCTCTGAGTTTGACATGGCCTTGTATGTTAAGCAGAGATCGCCTCTGAGTAGATGATATGCGACAGAGTATAGCTGGAGTTTTTTAAGGTGGTCAGCGTAGGGCATCTGCTTTAGGCCTGTGATTCTTTTAGTGAGGTATTTCTGCGGCCTTTCCAGTTGTTGCAGATGTCTTGAGAGGTACATACGAAATGGGGCATTGTATTCTATAATGGGTCTAATGAGTGATGAGTACAGTGGGACAATGACCTCCTTTTTTCTGGATGAAAAGCCCTTAGTGATGAGGTGTGCCACATAGAAGGATTTCCTGACTGTTGTGGTGATGTGGTTATCGAAGGTGAGACCACTGTCCACCTGTGTCCCTAAGTCTCTTATCACACTTTCGGTGTTTAGTGTACTGCCACCTATATGGTAATTCATGGATACATGTTTTTTCCCAAAGGGGATAACTATACATTTCTTGGCATTGAGCTTGAGCCCATGGCTTTGGCACCAAGCATCTGTTTCTGTAAGGCCCTTTTGTAGAGTATCCACATCATTTGGGGATTCAATAATGGCTCCCAGTTTGCAGTCATCTGCGAACTTTGTTAGCCAGAGTCCCTTAGTGTTGGCCTGTACTTCAGAGAAGTAGATGCCAAACAAGAGCGGTCCCATGACTGAACCCTAAGGTACTCCACTTGTCACTTGTCTGGAGCTAGATTTGAGTCGGCTACTTTTACAGTGTGGGTTCTATCAGTAAGCCAGTTAGCAACCCATTGGGTGACGTAGGGATTAATGCCAAGCTTAGTAAGTTTATCTATGATTCCAGAGTGGGGGGTGGTGTCAAAGGCCATAGCAAGGTCTAGATAGGCTGTGTGGACGACCTTACCCTTGTTCATGGCTCTGGAGACTGATTCGAAGAAGTCAATCAGGTTCAGGAGACAAGATCGGCCCTTCACGAACCCAAACTGGGAGGGGTCCAGTGTTTGAATGTTGCCAATGTCTTTGTTTATAAGTTCCATGATAATACGCTCCATGGCCTTGCAGATAAGGCTTGTCAGACTGATGGGACAGTAGTTTCTGGGATCCAAGGTGGATCCCCCCTTGTGGAGTGGGATAACTGTAGCTCTGCGCCACTCAGTGGGCACAAAACCTGAGGTGAGGCTACGATTAAACATGACACTTAGGTGAGGTGCCAGTTCATATTGTAGTTCATGTAGTACACAGCCCGGGATGTCATCTGGTCCCATGGATGCTGTATTCTTAGCTTTGGAGAGTGCGTTTTTTACCTGTGTGGCCATTATTACCAGAATTTGGCAATCTTCCAGTATTGAGATGGGCCATTTAGGGGGTGGGGGGGTGTGAAGTTGGCACTGAATTGATCTGCCAGGATATTGGCAATATCCTTGGGATCAGTATATTTGATGCCATTCTATTTTAGCTCAGAGCAGATCTGAGCATTGCCATTTAGATTCTTGACATACTTATAGAATGCCTTGTGGTTGTCTTTGGAATCTTTGGCAATTTTATTTTCGTAACTAGCTTTGGAGGATTTTATGAGGAATCTCTGTTTCTTACTGAGGCTGGTAAGGGAGGTTTTTGCATCCTGGGATTTTCCTCTTTTCTGCAACAGTTTCTTCCTTTTGTTGTAAAGCTTGTTTATGGCAGGGGACCACTAGATTGGCTTCCTTTTTTTGGATGAGAGCATCTTGGTTCTATTTGGGATGGCACAATTCATGCATGAGTGGATGTGCTCATATAGTGCCTTAGTGTAGGATTCAGCAGTTGAACTTTCAGTTCCCATCTGCATGGGTGTCATGAAGTTTGTCACTTCTGACTTGAGTAGCATGAAGTTGGCTTTGGAGAAGTTTTTTATGGAGGTTTCCTTACTGGGGGGTGGGCGTGGGATGTGGATGTTAAGTGTGATTAGCTTATGGTCAGACCTGACTAACGAGGGGGTGACCATAGGTTTGGAACATTGATTTCCAATGTTGGTAATGAGCAGGTCTAGGATATTGGAGCCCTTGGTGGGACTATGGATTAGTTGATCCAGGGCATTAGAATTTATGAATTCCAAGAACCGTTGGGCAAAGGTGTTGGTACATGAGTAGTTTTCCCAGTTAATGGCAGGGTAGTTAAAATCACCCAGTATTAGGGTGTTTGGTTCTATCTTAATATTTTCCAGTATATTCAGAAAGGTGTAGTGAGAATCTTGGGGTATGGTGGTGGATCTGTAGCAAGCTACAATTTGGATTGCAGTCTTACCTAGTGTTAGTTGCACCTGGAGAATTTCAGAAGCATTGTGTTGGGCAACTAGCTGGGTGCTGTGAATATCCTTGGTGAATATTGACACTCCTCCACCTTTAGTGTTTTGGTCCTGGTTTGGTGGCCAAAAAGTGTGGTAAGAGTTGTAACCTGGTATTGCAGGGGTGCTCTCTGGAGCCTTGAACCAGGTCTCAGTTACTGCACAGATATCGATGTTCGCCATTTTTAGGAGTGCCTCGAGAGAGTGCATTTTGAGGTTTAGACTTCTAGCATTGAGTAGCATTACCTTCAGATTTTGCATGCTTGTACCTGTTACGGTGGTGGTTTTGTCCTTTGAACTTTGCCTAAAAAAGGCACTATAGGGGTTGCAAGAGCCTTAGCCAGTAGCCTGAATCCCAGGGGCGACAAGTGCAGACCATCTCTGGCAAAGCATCGTGGTCTGTCAATCATGTCTTCCCAGGCAGACAGATACTGGATCCCCTTTGAATGACACCAGAAGCTTAGCCAATTGTTGAAGTCAATCATTTTGTCCTTATATTGTGGTATCATTCTGGGCGAAGGCAGGATGCTACTCAGGGCTAGGGTCATACCTGCCTGGGCCACATGATTCGAGAGCTCTTCCATGTCTCTTTTCATGTAGTCCAGGGAGGTATGTCTCAAGTCATTCACTCCAACATGGACAATGACAGAGTCATATTTGTACTTGTTGTGGAGTGACTTGAGTGCATGCATTATGTGGTGGATCCTGGCACCTGACAAGCAGCTGACTGTAATTTTCTCCTTCTTCAACCTGGTGAGGGGGACATCAGTGTGCAAGACTATAGAGTCACCTATGACTAAAGTGTTAGGTACATTGTCTTGCCTCAGGGGCTGTTGCTGCATGGCACACTGGTGTTGTGAACTATGTGACACTTTGGTTGTGATTGGTGTTTGTTTGCGTTTCAGCTTCAGAGGTCCTTGTTGCTTGGGCAGGTTACAGTTAAGGGCCTCTGCATATGTAGATTTAGTGTTGCTATATGTGGGTGTTGGTAGTGTGGGTTTAGAAGGGCTATGTGTTGCTTGAGGTGTAGTGTGGGTGTTAACCTTCTCCTCTTGACTGTCTAGCACAATCTTGGGTGGAGAGAGCTTTGCTTCCATTTTGGCTATGTAAGTGCATCTCTCACAGGTTGTAGTGTTGGGTGGTAGGAGGAGAGGGTTGTCTGTGTACATGAGGCAATTGCTGCATTGCCCCAGTATGCCCAGATTCACCAGGTGGACAGGAGAAATCACCGGAAGCTGACCCTTGGACATTCCTTGTTTGGTGCTTTTTTTTTTTTTTTTTGTAAAGTACAGGAGCTGTTTTCCCTTACCTTAGCAAGGTACTTTGCAATTATAGGCTGTTTAGTGCCTAGTAATAATTTCTCTTTATTAACAAGGAGAATTGAGTGCTTGTATCAGTTTAAGGCTTCCTAGTGCTTTCCAGCAGGTATTAGAGAAAGTGCTAGTCACAGGGATGCTTAAAGGTAAGTTGAAAAAAAATGCACACTGCAGTGTGCACTAGAGAAGTTAGATGTGAAAGTAGGTAACTAAGTTTTACCTGTTTAAAAAGTTAAGGTTGAGTGGAGAGTTACTATTTTTAAAACAGCAAGATGGATTGAAAGGGGTGGTCACTTTTGTATTCTGGTACTATGGAATACAGTAGGATGGCCAATAAATTTAAATAGTTGAAGGGGAGGGATTTCAAAAATGATGATTTTGTGATTACTCACACAAGCCAGTGAAAGTAGAAAGGAAATGAGATATATGGTCAGATTAACATAAGAGGCAGGCAACTAGAAAGACAGTAGTATTTAACAAGACAACTGTAACTGGGTGGGAGGGCAGGAAAAAATTCTGCCTGATTCAGAAGAGACAGAGCTGTGGTCTCTTTTGAAGTTTTAATATGCTGCTAAAGCAGAATGCAAGTAAAACACAAGGTAAAGAAAACAAACCACAGTATTCAAAATATAGAAAGGCAATAAAGTAATACAAAATACAAAAAATAAAAGCAAACTAACATTTCCTTCACAGCAAAGTGTAGCAGAGTCTGAATGAGCCTTTCTGGTAAAGCTCTGAAATGTTTTATTTTAGCCGTTAAATAGAAGGTTTAGTTCCTAGCTCCACCCCCTCAGTTAACAAATGATTAACCTTAAGTGACCTCTTCTATCTTATGATTTCCTCACCACTGTAGACACATGATGATCAAAAGCTAGATTACTATCTGTGTGTGTCCCTAACTCCCTGACTACTGGGTAAACTCTAAGGGGTGGGTTGTCAATATGATAGTTACCAGGGATGGATGACTTCCCAAACAATACTGCTATTCATTTCTTGGCATTTAGTTTTAGTCCATTACTCTGACACCAGTTGTTTGTCTGTGTTAGCCCCTCCTGGAGAACATTTGTGTCAGTGTGAGATTTAATGACAGCTCCTAATTTGCAATCATCTGCAAATTTAGTCTGCCAGAGACCACTGACATTGGCCTTGACTTCTGAGAAGTAAATGCCAAAAAGAAGCGGTTCAAGGACTGATCCCTGAGGGACTCCACCTGTGGCTGGCCTCTTTGTAGAGGTGGACTCGGCAATTCCAACTTCCTGGGTCCTGTCTATGAGCCAGTTGGCTATCCACTGGGTGACAAACAGGTTTGTACCTAACCTCTTGAGTTTGTCAACAATGCCCGAGTGGGGTATTGTGTCAAATGCCTTGGCCAGATCAGGCAGCATGTATGATTTTGTCCTCATCCATTGCTTTGGTGGCATTCTCAAAGAAGTCCGCCAGGTTGATTAGACATTATCTGCCCTTTATGAAACCAAACTGGGTTGGGTCTATTGTCTGGAGTTTTACTATATCTCTATTGATCATTGCCATGACACTTCTTTCCATGGCTTTACATATAAGACTAGTGAGACTTATGGGTCTGTAGTTTCCAGGGTCTGTAGATGTTCCATCTTTGTGCAGAGGGATGACTACTGCCTTTCTCCATTCATGAGACATGAAGCCTCTTTGGAGGCTACTGTTAAATAGTAATTCCAGAGGCCCTGATAGGTCATGTTTCATGCTATTTAGAAGGCATCCTGGAATATTGTCTGGGTCCATTGATACAGTGTTCTTGGTCTTAGAGAGAGCAATACTGACCTGTT
Source organism: Protopterus annectens (assembly GCF_019279795.1). Taxonomy (NCBI): domain Eukaryota; kingdom Metazoa; phylum Chordata; order Ceratodontiformes; family Protopteridae; genus Protopterus; species Protopterus annectens. The sequence goes on along the minus strand of NC_056748.1, from coordinate 639,585,696 downwards.
CCCTAGTGATAGTAGGGGAAGTTATATTTGATGATATTTCCTGAGGGAAGGTTGAGGGGGAGAGAGGAGTAAAGTTGGAACTGAATCTATCAGCCAGGAGGTTTGCTATATCTTCTGGCTCAGTACAGGTGGCTCTACTTACAATGAGCTCTGCACACAATTGTGTATTGCCTTTGAGGTTGCGGACATAGCTAAAGAATGTCCTTGGCCTTGGAGCCAAACTTAAGTCAAATTTGGCTTTGGTAGACTTTATTTGTCCTCCGAGTTGTTCGTTTAGTTTAATGAGAGTGCTTTTGTCCTGCTGGGTGCTGCGCCTCCTAATTTTTGCCATGATTTTCTTCCTCCTGTTATACATCTGATTGATTTTGTGATTCCTCCATGGTGGCTTGTTTTTTTAGTTAGTTCTGTACTTCTTCCTGGAGGGTACAGCTGCCTCTATACAGCTATTAACATGCTTGTACATGGTTTCTGTGAACAGTTTTGCATAGGCAGAAGTGTTCTCAGTGTTTATAGGGGCTTGAAATTTTTCCAGGTTCTCCCTTAATGGCAGGAGGTTAGATTTAGAATAGTTCCTAAATATTCTCAATTTAGCTGGGGTCCAGGTTTTATTTTTACTTCAAAGGAGACCATTTTGTGGTCTGACCTTATTAGGGAAGGCATTACAGAAGGGAGTGTGCAGCACTCTCCCATATTAGTGAGGACCAGATCCAGTATGGCCATACCCCTCGTTGGTGTATCGACTATCTGCTACAAAATCCATGAATCTCTGTGCATGTACGTTTGATGTCATATAGGATTCCCAGTTAATAGTGTGGTAATTAAAGTCACCCATGAATATGGTTTTGGTTTGGATGGTTAGTGTTACTAATACGTTTAAATACATGGTGTGGGTTTCCTGGGTCATAGAGGGGGACCTAGAGCATGCAAGCAAGTGGTATTGGATTTTACCTGTGGTGATCTGAATATGGTGCAGCTCAAGTGCATTGTCCTGTTTGACCAGCCTTATTTTTTTTGATGTACTGTAAATATGCCCTTCCTTCCCAAAATCAACTACCTACTAACTTTGCCATTAAGATCAATACATCAATAGCTAATCCACACCTACCTGTCATCAAACACTATTGCCTCTGAATGTATTAATTGGTGAATGTTCATTATAGGCTGTGCCAATTTGTTTAAATTAAACACCATATACTCAGGAAGAAAAATGAAAGATTGTCAAGACATGACTACAATTTTCAACTCTCCTGCAACTTGTTAATAGTGCAGCTCCAGCTCTGCAAATGTGGTGCATTGCTTCCTTCTATCAGGCATGCATGAGTTGTAATCAGTCACAAAAAAGTCAGAAATAAAAAATGCATTCATCATTATGCATGTATATAAGATAGGGGTAAACAACTTGGATTTCTTTTCCCTTTTTATATCTCTGCAGCTGAGGAGGACAGACAGAGTAACTGAAGCCGGTCAGAGGCTGACACAATTGATCTAGAATGCTTGTGAGCAGAAAGCATATGAAAACTATTAAAAAATATTAATGCAATTTTGCAGTAATTGTGCAGCAATATTAATTGATGGATGACATTAAAAAGATAAACAGAAATTACTATCATCATAGTGCACTGCAGTAGTACATTCAAAAGAGATTGATATATGTATGTCAATAATGCATTTGTAAGTATAGATATTAGCAATCCATAAAGTAATGCAGGAATCATTCACATTCATAAGAAGCATTAATGTCAAGTAGCACAAATACATTCCTTAGGAATGAAGTTGGAAAAAGGATGGCAGTGAGTAGCAGTTTCAAAGTTAAATAAGTAAATGTTTAATCAGTTAGCATATTTTAAAATGACTTATGAGTCTTTCTTGTCTCAATTTGTCTGTCTCTCTCTGTCTCTCTTTGTATCTCTTTCTTCCTTTTTTCTCTCCCATTTATCTTCCCTTTTCCATAGGGCCAGAGATCCCAAGGGCAGCTCAGCTGCATGTCTCCCAGATGAGGGACCTCTCTTCACCACCCTTTGCCCTTCTGTGGTAGTCTTAACAAGCCTAGGTAGTGACTCTATCCCTGTGGGCTACCTAGTGCACAACAGCTCAGAAAGCCAGCAATATTGTGAGTTTCAGGACCTGGTAGAAGACGTGATTAAGCAGTAGGTGGAGAGACACCTGGAACCCATTCAAAGCCTCCTCTGGTATGTTCAAGACTTGCTGGCCCAGTTGTCCCTGACCATTAAGCAGATAGAGGCATTAACCACAACACCATTGGGGTCACCCTCTTGAGGTCCATCAGAAAGGAGAGATAATTGAAATCCTCCAGACTGGGGCATAACCTGCACTTCAGACCTCCTAACTCTCCACCTTTTGCATAAGTTTACTATGTCTATGTTTTGTGTCCCCTATAAATGTTAGCCTACCACAGAATCCTTGTCTGCACTGTCTGTCATTTATATACAGTACTTGCTCCTTAACTTTTTCCTAAGCCTCTCAGGTATACCCTCTTACCTTGCTCTTTCCCAACTTCTCTATTATAGAAATTTTTTGGAAAAATGGGGGGCTACTCTCTCTATAAACATAATCCCCATTATCTTCTAACTTCTCCAGCACAGCCCTGCTCATGTCTTCATTCTGTGTCTCCCTTATTTTCCAGTCTTCCCCCTTTCCAAACTTATGAAAGGCCAATCAAGGCATCCACTTAAGGGCATCCTCCAATCAATCAATTAAATCTTATAGCTGTTTGAGTTTACAGCTGGATAGCTGTGCTCAGTGCAGCTTCGAATAGGTTGCCTTAAAACATATCAGAAAACTGTTTGCAGGCTTGTAGATGCTGCCACATGATGAAAGTAGTAAAAAAAATGAGAATTTATATACAGATGACTTCCACCACAAATAACTAGACTAATTTCTATCCACTTTGTACACCATTTAAGATAGGTGAAAGCCTTGTGGGCATTTTGGTGCAGAACTGAGATTTTTTATAATCCAGCACCATTCATTAAAACTTAGCCAATTTGCTTATAAATGTAGATACACTCTTCACTGATTGCCCTTTGGCATATGTGAATAGTGGGACTATAACTACTACCATAGCACTGATACGTTATCAGCACACATAGTGTGATTGAGGTTTAACTAACTGTATTATAGAGAACCACCAATTTGAAAGAAAATGAGATAACTCAATAATGTGCGATTTGCTAGGAAAACATACCTGCCACTACAGCTGCAGTTGTGGGTGCTTGCTGTTGCAATGCTTTATTACTAATGTTTTTGTAACATTTCATTGCAGAATTAAAAGCAGTTATTTATTGCTATTACACAAGAAGTAGTAATATCAATGACCCACAAGCAGAACTTGTCAGAATTCAGTAATTGCATTACTGCTTGCAAGGGCTATATCATTGTTTAATGACACTTTCAGATTAAAGAAAGAAAGAAACACATGCTTACTTTTCTGTTATTAAAATAAAGGGATTTGTTACTTAACACTTAAGAATCCATTTGTTGTCTTCATTTCTCTGCTTTTTTCCTCTTTTTTCTGTATTTCCCTTTTATATTCTTTTCTCTACAGGTCCGTGAATATCCAGAGCATCTCAGCTGCAAGTGTCTCAAGTGAAGGGGACACACAGCACCTATCCCTGCCCATTTGTGGCCAGCTACACTGGGTGAAGGCTGTGGCTCCACCACTGTGGGCTGCCCAGAACTAGGCAGTCTGGTAAGCCAGGTCACTAGGCTTCTGGACCTGGTAGAAGCTGTGGTTGAAAGGGACATGGACAGGCATTGGCACCTATATTATTCTCTACTTCAGCAGGTACAAAACTTGCTGACCTAGTCATCCTCAATCACTGAGCCACTGGTGGCATCGACCACAACACCATCGGGGTCAACCAGCCCAGGTCCATCAGGGTAGGGTAATACTTGAGGTCATCTTGATCAGGATGAATCCCAGATTTTTTATCTTCACTGCTTCCCTGTTTTTTTTATCTTCCCTTTGTGCTGTCTGTCATCTGCATGTCTTCTCTTCCATTCATTTTGAGCGCACCATAGTGTTTCTGTCTCTCCTGTCTGTATTCTCTGTTTTTGTCTAAAAAAACCTAAACACTTCCCTGATCCTCACCTACACAGTCTGCCCATCTTCCTTCGCCTCATCTTCCCTTTTTTAAAAAAATAAATAAATGGGATCTATCCCTCTAAAAAGCATTGTGCACAACCTTGCCCACCTCCTAGAGAACAATTCTCTTCATCTGCTCCTTTTGAATCTCCCTTGTTCATAGATTAGTACTAAGCTAATTGCCCTTGCGAGCCATTTTAAGCCTAGCCAATTATTCCTTGTGAGGTACAAACCCTGCACCTTGTGTTTGTAAGGCAAACACCTTAACCATTAGGCCACCCTCCCAACATTCTCATTCTTCTCTTTCCTGATATCCTACTTCACCCCGTCTAACCTTATAAAAGTCAAAACATGGTGCCCATATAAGGACAACTTTTACAGTGAATAAAGGAAACCTTAACACAGTTTGTATAATCTGTTGTCCAGTGGTGCTCAGCTCTGTTCAACACAGGTTCAGTTGGAAATTCTGGGGAGATCTGCAGAAGCTTTTGCCCACAGCCTCCTTCCAAAATGCATGATACCACTCATGGTTTTGCATACTTATATAATATTCAGCAAATAACTACACCCATTTCTACTTATTTTATGCAAATTCAAATGGGTATTCTGATGCATGGCTCAGAAGTTGAAAATCACTACCATTTCTTTGTGCAGTGTTCATTTAAATGCAGGTGCAGTGGAACTATTCACAAATTACCATTATGCATCTGTGACGTTTTTCTATGTCTATAGATAATATTATGTCTAGCATTCAAATTAAGCAAAATCATTTGGCAAACCATTGCTGTTCTTAATAATATGATTTAATATGACTGCAACATAAAATTCCATGCAGTAATTAAAGTACTTAGTTTATAAATTAATAATTAATTTCAGTTGTATGCACACACTCATTCGTTGTTTCTTCTTTCTGTGCTTGATTTCTTTGACTAAATACATATGCAGGTTATATTGACAAACATAGTTTGAGAGGCAAGAACAGTAAAATCCATTTGTGAGTTACTTCATAGTATGTAAGAGATGTATTTACACAATGTCACTGGAGGCAAAGCTCTTACATATAAGTACATATAATATCGACGAGGTTGTCAGAAATGCACATCCAACACCCACCACATAAACAGTATCAGACACACAGACCCACATACACTCAGGCTCTTAAAAGTAATCTTCCTAAACCACAAAAAGCTCCCAGATATTTGGCCTACAATAGATATCACAAAACAACCAGACTACTAAATAAACTAAAAAAAAAACACAAAAATAGGAGCCGCAGTGTTGTGTAAATCAAATATTCTTTACTGGTGCTTCACTTTAATGTATTTCAATATTATATTTTCAGGTTTACCTCTAAATTCATACCTCTTGGTTGTAAAGTTCTATAATTCAGAATGAATTTGCTTTTCATCTCATGTGACAAGTGAGTAAAATTCCCCTTCTATCTGAATATGGTCTAGCCAGAATACTAAAGAAAAAACTGTCATCTGATTTACTGTGAGCTCTATGAAAGTGTTCCACTACAGAACTATCCAAATTACCATTACGAATGTCCCCCAGATGTTCAAGTATACATACTTTGACCATCATTTTCCTTTGACCCATGTACCATTTTGTTGGAGCACACCCACAACCCACTATATATTTTACTCCACTAAATTACTATGTTTCCAATAAGTGGTGGGTATAACAATACATGCCAGTATTACAAGCAAACCAACTGCAAACTCATAAGTTCTTTTATGATATTTATTAAACTATGCAGCAACAGTAGAATGCAAACACATTACTACAGCTTCAGCAGAATGAGACCAACCCTCTGCCAGACACTGCATAGCAGTATAACACAGCCATAGAAAACTAAAAGTCATTGCTGCTACAAAGCGATAATTACACGAGTACAAAATCTCTTCATGTCACTAAAATGTGAATAATATATAATGCCATATTTAGTGGCATGACTAATGTACAACAACAGACTTTAATACACAGTATACTATCCCTGCAGGCTCTGTAGGGCAGGCATTAAGAGTTAACTATACAACTATTTCATCAAACTCTTGAAGGATAACATCTGCATATGCTACTAGGACTTCCATCAGTGTTTTGGCAGTCCCAGTAAGATTAACAAGTTAGGTTCCCTCTGAAAGAAAAGCGGAGTCAGGTGCCAGACAGAGATATTTATCCATAATGCACTTATACAATGATCTCTGTACGATTCAGCTTTGAACTTTGTTCCCTCATTGATTTTATGTTATATATTTCATAATACTTTATGGTCCTTATATTCCACTGATTTGAGTCACTAAATTTTATATGATAATAACCTGCTAACATAGGGAAAACAGAAAACCTATTTTTTGCTGTTTTGCTGTGTATTTTCCTCACACACACTGTGCATACCTCATTTACAATAGCTTATGATTTGCACCTGGCCATTGTCTGAAATTGCTCCACATAATGTTCTTGTTACCAGGTGTTACACAAGCAAACCAACCAGATATACAACTACATCTGGGCACTGGATGACCATTACAGGGATGCCTTAGTAAGACTGCCTTTTCCATAAGATGGGAGAGGCAGTTATTGAAAAGGGCATCTCGTTGCTTTGGAATATTCTGAGAAAGTTCTGTTTTTTTTTTTCAGGATATAAAATTATTGAAAATAAAGTAAAGGCTATAGCTGTAAACTATGTACCTGCATGAACTGGTTCATCAATATCCATATTTAAGGGGACATGATAAAATGAAGTATTTAGGAGTATGAGTTAAAAAGAATGCTGTTATGGCAGCTAAGGATATGTGGGAAGAGACTAAACAAAAGATAATAAAAAAACTGAGAAAACGGAAACTTTTGCCTTTGGATATGGATAGCAAGACGCAAGCAGTAAACATGGTTTTAGTCCCTTTAGTTTTACACAGGTCAGGCATATTTTTATCAACCGCACGAGAAGTTGTGGACAGTAATTAATAAAGAGATGAAGGATTTTATCTGAGAGGGGAAAAGGGCAAGGGTTAAGTGTGGTAAGCTAATCCTTCCAATAGAATAAGGAGGTTTAGGATTACAAGGTATGAAGCAATAATTTACAGCTACACAGTTAAGGCTCTTATATATTACACAAGCAGAAAGCTACAGTTCAGTACAATTTCCCCACCCTCCCACCTGCTTAGTGTCGTATCCTTACATACCACTGTCTTTCTAGTTGCCTGCCTCTTTGTTAATTTGACCATATATCTCATTTCCTCTTTGCTTTCACTGGCTTGTGTGAGTAAGCACAAAATCATCATTTTGTGAAATCACTCCCCTTCAACTATTTAAATTTATTGGCCACCCTACTGTATTCCATAGTACCAGGATACAAAAGTGACTACCCCCTTTCAATCTATTTTGCTGTTTTAAAAATAGTGATTCTCCACTAAAACTTAAGTTTTTAGACAGGTAAAACTTAAGTTACCTACTTTCACATCTAACTTATCTAGTGCACACTGCAGTATTTAAGATAAACCATTTTTTTCCATCTTACCTTTAAGCATCCCAGTGACTAACACTTTCTCTAATACCTGCTGGAAAGCACTAGGAAGCCTTAAACTCAGCTCTCCTTGTTAATAAGGAGAAATTAATCGTAGACACTAAACAGCCTATAATTACAAAGTACCTTGCTAATGCAAGGGAAAACAGCTCCTGTACTTTACAAAAAAAGCACCAAACCAGGCATGTCCAAGGGTCAGCTTCCGGTGATTTCTCCTGTCCACTTGGTGCATGGCCGGCCTTAGGCATAGGCCAACTAGGTGGTCGCCTAGGGTGCCGCTCTACCAGGGGCGCTTTTTCAGTATTTATTTAATGTAGGTAGACCAGGATGGGGGTACTGGGTGGTGTGGTGGGGGGCGCTGTGGAACCCTTTTGCCTAGGGCACCAGTTGACCTAATGCCGCTCCTGACCTGGTGAATCTGGGTATACTGGGGCACTGCAGCAATTGCCTCATGTACACAGACAACCCTCTCCTCCTACAACCCAACACTACAACCTGTGAGAGATGCACTTACATAGCCAAACTGGAAGCAAAGCTCTCTCCACCCAAGATTGTGCTAGACAGTCAAGAGAAGAAGGTTAACACCCGCACTACACCTCAAGCAACACATAGCCCTTCTAAACCCACACCGCCAACACCCACACATAGCAACATTAAATCCACATATGCGGAGGCCCTTAACTATAACCTGCCCAAACAACAAGGACCTGCAAAGCTGAAACGCAAACAAACACCAATCACAACCAAAGTGTCACATAGCTCACAACACCAGTATGTTACCCAGCAACAGCCTCTAAGGCAAGACAACGTACCTAACACTTTAGTTATAAGTGACTCTATAGTCAGACACACTGATGTCCCACTCACCAGGCTAAACAAGGAGAAAATTACAGTCAGCTGCCTGTCGGGTGCCAGGATCCACCACATAACACATGCACTTAAGTCACTCCACAAGTACAAATATGACTCTGTCATTGTCCATGTTGGAGTGAATGACGTGAGACATACCTCCCTGAACTACATGAAAAGACACATGGAAGAGCTCTCGAATCATGTGGCCCAGGCAGGTATGACCCTAACCCTGAGTAGCAACCTGCCTTCGCCCAGAATGATACCACAATATAAGGACAAAATGAGTGACTTCAACAAGTGGCTAAGCTTCTGGTGACATTCAAAGGGGATCCAGTATCTGTCTGCCTGGGACCACATGATTGACAGACCGCAATGTTTTGCCAGAGATGGTCTGCACCTGTTGCCCCTGGGATTCAGGTTACTGGCTAAGGCTTTTGCCCCCCCTCTATAGTGCCTTTTATAGGCAAAGTTCAAAGGACAAAACCACCACCGTAACAGGTACAAGCATGCAAATTCTGAAGGTAATTCTACTCAATGCTAGAAGTCTAAACCTCAAAATGCACTCTCTTGAGGCACTCCTAAAAATGGATAACATCGATATCTGTACAGTAACTGAGACCTGGTTCAAGGCTCCAGAGAGCTGCAACTCTTACCACACTTTTTGGCCACCAAACCAGGACTGAAACATTAAAGGTGGAGGAGTGTCCATATTCACCAAGGATATTCACACCACCAGGCTACTTGCCCAACACAATGCATCTAAAATTCTCCAGGTGCAACTAACACTAGATAACACTACAATCCAAATTGTAGCTTGTTACAGATCCCCCACCATGCCCCAAGAGTCTCACTACACCTTTCTAAACATACTGGAAAATATTAAGATACAACCAAACACCCAAATACTGGGTGATTTCAACTACCCTGCCATTAACTAGGAAAGCTACTCATGTACCAACACCTCTGACCAACGGTTCTTGGAATTCATAAATTCCAATGCCCTAGATCAACTAATCAATAGTCCCACCAGGGGCTCCAATATCCTAGACCTAGTCATTACCAACATGGGAAATTGATGCTCCAAACCTATGGTCACCCCCTATTGGTCAGGTCTGACCATAATCTAAACACCTATAACCTCCACATCCCAACCCTACCCCCCAGTAAGGAAACCTCCATAAAAAACTTCTCCAAAGCCAACTTCATGCTACTCAAGTCAGAAGTGACAAACTTCATGACACCCATGCAGATGGGAACTGAAAGTTCGACTGCTGAATCCTACACTAAGGCACTGTACGAGCACATCCACTCATGCATGAATCGTGCCATCCCAAATAGAACCAAAATGTTCTCCTCCAAAAAAAGGAAGCCAATCTGGTGGTCCCCTGCCATAAACAAACTTTACAACAAAAGGAAGAAACTGTTGCAGAAAAGAGGAAAATCCCAGGATGCAAAAAACTCCCTTACCAGCCTCAGTAAGAAGCCAAGATCCCTCATAAAATCCTCCAAAGCTACTTACGAAAATAAAATTGCCAAAGATTCCAAAGAAACCACAAGGCATTCTATAACTATGTCAAGAATAACCACATCGCCACAACAGTCAGGAAATCCTTCTATGTGGCACACCTCATCACTAAGGGCTTTTCATCCAGAAAAAAGGAGGTCATTGTCCCACTGTACTCATCCCTCATTAGACCCATTATAGAGTATAATGCCTCATTTCACATGTACCTCACAAGACATTTGCAACAGCTGGAAGGGCCACAGAAATACCTCACTAAAAGAATCACAGGCCTAAAGCAGATGCCATATGCTGACCGTCTAAAAAAACTCAAGCTATACTCTGTGGCATATCGTCTACTCAGAGGTGATCTCTGCTTAACATACAAGGCCATGTCAAACCCTGAGCTGTTGGACATGCTTCACTTAAAGAAATCCCAATCCTTCAGAGCCCCACGCTCCAGGGATCTAAACCTTGTCATCACAATGAACAAAACATGCTGGAGGGATAGGTTCCTGACCCAGAGACTCCCTATACTCTGTAATAGGCTGCCCATACATGTCAAGCAGAGTGCCTCATTGGCTCACTTCAAAAGGAACCTTGATGATTGGATGGGAGATAGGAAATTTACCCCGGGGATCATGTCAGTCATCCTGCTAGACAGAGGTCCAGAGAAGTAAATATTGTGGGAAGAAATATCCAGGGAATTGTTATGGCTAGGTTTATATGGGCCCTAGGGCCGATAGCCTAGTACCAACCTATGAACCTATGAATCTAAATAGTAATGTTCAGATCTGCTCTGAGCTACAACAGAATGGCATTAAATATACTGATCCCAAGGATATTGCCAATATCCTGGCAGATCAATTCAGTGCCAACTTCACCCCCCTCTCACCCCCTAAATGGCCCATCTCAATACCGAAAAATTGCCAAATTCCAGTAATAACTGCCACACTGTAAAAAACACACTCTCCAAATCTAAGAATACAGAATCCATTGGACCAGTTGACATCTAGGGCTGTGTACTACATGAACTACAAAACGAACTGGCACCTCACTCAGTTGTCATGTTTAATCATAGCTTCACCTCAGGCTTTGTGCCCACTGAGTGGCGCACAGCTACAGTTATCCCACTCCACAAGGGGGATCCACCTTGGATCCCAGGAACTACCACCCCATCAGTCTGACGAGACTAAACCGTAAGGCCGTGGAACGTATTATCATAGAACTTATAAACAAAGACTTTGGCAACCTTCAAACACTGGACCCAACCCAATTTGGGTTTGTGAAGGGCCGATCTTGTCTCCTGAACCTGATTGACTTCTTTGAATCAGTCTCCAGAGGTGTGGACGAGGGTAAGGCAGTCCACACAGCCTATCTGGACCTTGCCAAGGCCTTTGACACCATCCCCCACTATGGAATCATAGATAGACTTACTAAGCTGGGCATTAATCCCTACGTCACTCGATGGGTTGCCAACTGGCTTACTGACAGAACCCACACTGTAAAAGTAGCCGACTCCAAATCCAGCTCCAGACAAGTGACAAGTGGAGTACCTTAGGGTTCAGTCCTGGGACTGCTCTTGTTTGGCATTTACTTCTCTGAAGTACAGACCAGCACTAAGGGACTCTGGCTAATACAGTTCGCAGATAACTGTAAACTGGGAGCCATTATTGAATCCCCAAATTATGTGGATACTCTACAAAAGGGCCTTACAGAAACAGATGCTTGGTGCCAGAGCCATGGGCTCAAGCTCAATGCTAAGAAATGTATAGTTATCCCCTTTGGGAAAAAAACATGTACCCATGAATTACCACATAGGTGGCAGTACACTAAACACTGAAAGTGTGATAAGAGACTCAGGGACACAGGTGGACAGTGGTCTCACCTTCAATAACTACATCACCACAACAGTCAGGAAATCCTACTAATTGGCACACCTCATCACTAAGGGCTTTTTATCCAGAAAAAAGGAGGTCATTGTCCCACTGTACTCATCCCTCATTAGACCCATTATAGAATACAACACCCCGTTTGGTATGTACCTCTCAAGACATGTGCAACAACTGGAAAGGTCGCAGAAATACCTAACTAAAAGAATCACAGGCCTAAAGCAGATGCCCTACGCTGACTGCCTTAAAAAACTCCAGCTATTCTATGTCACATATCGCCTACTCTGAGGTGATCTCTGCTTAACATACAAGGCCATGTCAAACCCAAAGCTGTTGGACATGCTACACTTAAAGAAATCCCAATCCCTCAGAGCCACACGCTCCAGGGATCTAAACCTTGTCATCACAATAAACAAAACATGCTGGAAGGATAAGTTCCTAACCCAGAGACTCCCCAGACTCTGGAATAGACTGCCCATACATGTCAAGCAGAGCACCTCTTTGGCTCTCTTCAAAAGGAACCTTGATGATTGGATGGAAGAAAGGAAATTCACCCCAGGGATCACGTCAGTCACCCTGCTAGATAGGGATCCAGGGAAGTAAATAGTGTAGGAAGAAATAGCCAAGGAATTGTTATGGCTAGGCTTGTATAGGCCCTAAGGCCGATAGCTTAGTACCAACCTATGAACCTATGAACCAAAGTGGAAAGGGATGATGATGAAGCAGGGTGGAAATTCAAGAAATAAGCAAATAATGAGATTTTGGATGCAGATCCTTAAGGACGGTGACAGTCATAGAGAATATTATGTATTCATAAAATAATAGAAAGTAGACTAAGAACTATGCCAACACAAGAATGGCGAGAGAAGGTTTTACTGATAGGGATGACTGCAACTTGGGGTACAGAGAATAGGCATAAGGGGGATGGGGTTTACTGCACGAAGCTGGCAAAAGAAACAATGTATTGGGAACGAATTATTAGAGACAGAAACATAATAGAATGGGAAGAGGCCAAGAAGACATTTGGGCTGCAGGCTAGAGATTGCCTTTTCTATCAGGAATTGCCATCAAAATATAGGCAAACAGAAACACCTGCACTGGTTGAGTTTTTAGCTGACTCGAGAACAAAAGCTGCAGTTAAAAAGGGATAATTAATAGGATATATAAAATATTGTACAAAACTATAGAAATCAGTCAGAGGAACTCAGAAAAGACAAGCAAGAGATTATATAAGTAATTCACAAAGAAACAATGGTAGGACATAGCTATGGCTCCCAAATATGTAACAAATTCTAAAAGATTTAGGATTTTTGTCTGAAAGCATTTGCATAGATACTTTTATACCTCAAATAGAGTCTAAAGAATTTTTTGTCAAGTAGATGGCAATTGTTGGGGGTGTAATGGGGAAGAATGAGGTACCTGGGAGTGTATGTTTTCAGAGGCAAATTTTTTTAATTTTAACATTTCTTTACTGGGAAAGCACGATTTGGAATGAGCCAGTTTTCAACTGAGGCCTGGGGAAAAATGCTCCAGGTACATGTCTTTGTAATGTGGGAGGAAATCGAAGCACCTGGAGGAAACCCACACGAATGCAGGGAGGGCATGCAGACTTCACGCAGACAGCACCCCAGCTGAGAATTGAACTGGAGAACCTCTTGCTGTGAGGTGACAAAGCAAAGCGCTACACCATTGCACTGCAATATGTTGGCAGAATTTAACATTTCCCTACAGAGTACTCTGTCAGGAATACTGGGCAAGAAAAGGGAATGATGTTTTTTTTTTTAGTTGGGATACACAATCTGAATTGCTTAGACACAGTAAGGCCTTGTTAAGGTTAATTCTGGTCGCTGACAAAATGCAATTACTAGAAAATGGAAATCAAACTCTAAACCAACAATATCTGAAGTAGTGAATATTGTAACAGAGATAAAAGAACAGGAAGTGGGATCTTTTGAAAAGGGTAGGAGTAAATTACATAAAAAATGGAAATAGTGGGAACAATAAATGCAGAAAAATATTTTGCAAGAGGAATTAAATTTAAGATAAGGCATGAATTCAACAATTTATAGAGTTTTGGTTTGATGATATTGTATAGACCAATACATGTGAAGTGTATTGTTTGTAAATGTGAACTTGTGAATATGGTTTGACTACTTTTATATAACTAAGTTTGCCCATCTCATACGTGATAATTCAATAAAGGTGTTTTTTTAAATGTCTGAAGTAGCACAGTTAGGTTTTGATTCCTCCACCTATTACCTAAATATTAGGATACAAAATACATGGTAGATATTACTTATTCTCTGCTTCACATTACATTTATTCTGATATTTATTATTTTTTTCTTACACATTTGCTAAGTCGGGTTCCAGTTTATTTTACTTTCTATAACATGTAAAGGGCAGAGTAATGAAGAAAATCATATTTTACTTTTTTTCCATTATTTTTAGATTACCTGATACATTACCTGCGAATTTACAGAGGGAGGAAGGACAGTGTCACAGTCTGTTTTATTTTTAATGTTAATGAATCTACAGAAGTGATTACACGTGGAGATCAGTAGTGTTACGCCAAATTCCCAGTGCAGGATGGGAGATACTCTCCAAACAGCAGCATAATGTACATGGAGCTTTACCAGAAAACATCAGATTACAGAGGGGTAGAATGGGACAGGGTCAGTGGACAAAGAATTATAGAGTAAAGAGGAGGTAGACATAGGACAGCACAAAATGGCTAAATACAGGTTCAAGCAAATAATTAAGTAGGCTCATAGGCAAACCAGCAGAGGAATTATAGGAAATATGTATATTCGGGTAGAAACACACATGTACTTATAGGGAAAAAATGAAAAAAAAAGATCTAAGAAAAGAATAAAATGCGGTAGTAAGAAGGCAACAGGGAAGGTTAGAACAAAGGGGTAGGGGAGAAGTGAGTGTGGTGCTCCGGGTGTGACTCTTGACACGTTTGAGAAAATGGAGTTTCCAAAATAATATGACAGCTGGTCGAGCGAATTTCAGAAATCCAGAGATGACAGAATGACGGTTAGTCATGTAAAAACAGACAGAGAGGTACAGGGTTTACTATGAAAATGAAGAATGACACTTCTTTACCTGTTTAAAACTGTGAAAAATAAAGTCAGAAATGGAAATCGTTTTGACACATAGTGTTGAACATCAGTTGTCCGCCGTCCGCATTCAACGTTATTCGACATAGCTGTAGGTGCCATCAGACACCCAAGCTATTCTGCTTCACTTGCGGTTAAACTTTCACGTCAACAGAGCAAGTTTTTTACTGCACACCCCCTCACCCCTTACAAATTATATATACAAACTCCAAGATCACACTACAGTGAGGAAAGGAGTAAATTCCCTGATTTTAAATGTACAGAGATCTCCATTCACACTGCCAAACTCATAATAAGGGGTCTGAATGGAGAGATGTAAAGTCATCAAGCAAAGGAGAGTAGTAGTGCTGAAACTGAATTCATCCTCAAGTCTTGATGAGTACCTTCACAGGGTGGACTCTGTTTTCACAAAATCACACCAAGGTGACATTGATATATAGACTGCATTTATATAGCATATATCATGGACAGACATAGGTTAAAAACTAAAAAGATAGCTGGGTGCACAAGTCCCAGGATAAAAAAGTGCCTAATTCTGGTAGGTGCACTAGTGCCAGGACTGGAAACGATGACAGTGTAGAATCCTCAAAATATAGAAACATTCCTACAATGGGGCCAGGCCCAGGGGGAGGATGCCCCCCCCCTGTTGTAGAAGGAAGTAGCAGTCCACAAAAATCACAAAAACTGATAGGCCAAAGAAGATCCATAAAGACGATAAAGTGGACTACTAAGGATAAGAAAGAAATTATGTATTGTTACTATTATGCAAAAAGCCCAGAATTTCCAGACACAAGATATACAAAATGATTAAGAGAGAAATTAGAGGAAAGAAAAATACTTCCGCAAGAAAAACTGTCAGAAGCTTCAAATGAAAATTTGTGTTCATTCATACAATAGATTTGTGAGAAACAGTATATAGATCAAGAAATCTTGGTCTATTTGGAAAAAGAAGCATCTGAGGAAGTGCGAAAATATAAACAAAACTAAGAGATATTTGAAAAGTATAAAAAAGAAATATGGACATGGGAAAGAAAGAGAGATTTGATATGGTGCAGTATTTATGCAAAGGAGAAAGCCAAATTAATCAATGTAAAGAAGGCAGCCCCAAAGGTATTTGAAAAGAAATACAGACAAAGGCATCCAGATAAGGAAAATTTCACAATAAAAAAAATATCGCAAAGATGGAACGTAGAAAAGAAGCTCAGTAAAGTAGAAGTTAAAAAAATAGAAGTTGAAGTTATAGAGTGCCTGCGAAGTGAAGGATTTGATCAGGAGCTGCCTTAGGTCAACTGGTGCCCTAGGCAAAAGGGCACCACGGTGCCTCCATCCTGGTCTACCTACACCAAATAAATACTGGAAAAGTGCCCCTGCTACAGCGACACCCTAGGCAGCCACCTAGTTGTCCTATGCCTAAAGCCGGCTATGGATTTGATGTAGAAGGTCTAACACAGGTTACATCACAGCAGGATGGACTGAGTCCCCAAAGTAAGTAGAAACAGGAAGATCAGGAAACATCTAAAGAAGACATATGGACATGGGAAAGATAAAGAGATTTAATACCATGTAATATTTATGCAAAGGAGAAAGCAAAACTAACCAATACAAAAAGAGCAGCACCAAAGATATTTGAAGAGAAATACAGGCAAATGAATCAGGACATGGAAAACTTTACAATACAAAAAATAAGAAGACAAAGAGGAAAAGTAGAAAAGGTGATTAGTAATGTAGGAGTTAAAGAAATAGAAACTGAAGTGATGGAGTACCTGCAAAGTGAAGGATTTAGTGTAGAAAATCTAATTCAGAAAGCACCACAACAGGGTAGAGTAATGGATATCCAAATTAAGGGGAAACCAGTGGAACAGGAAGCAATTTGTCAAGTACCATATGAAGGGAAGGAACAGGAAACTGTGGAAACACTGATGCAGATGATGTTGAGGAGTGATAGGCCAGTGAGTTCCCATATGATAGAGCAACGAATGGCACAGGATGAAATTGAAGAGAATGAGCCACAGGAAGATGCTATAGAATCTTCTACAGAATGTCCTTAGGAATTGGAAAACAAGGGATGTGCCCTCAGTTTGGAAGAAAATGAGCTAAGAGAAGAGTTGCTTGATTTAATAGACATAGACAGATTAATATCAATGAAAGAAATAAACTGCAGATGGCTAATAAAACCCAAAAAGTTAGAAGTCTGATAAAGCAAATGAACACAGTAATTAGGACTGTTGATAGAGCTCCATGCCATATAACAGAAATAAACAGGATATATTACTGTGCAGCTAAATTAATAACTGATAAAGTTCTACCACAAGAACACATGGTAGTGAGGGAAATGAAGCGGGAAAAATCAAATATCATCATGGAAATATCAAAATGAGAAAATTATAAAGCAATTAAGACAAGAAGCGTCACTATTAGAAGAGTATAGAAGAGGGAATAGATCAACAAAAATACTCAGAAAGACAGACGTGATAAAAGCAATGCTCAGTTTTAGAACAGACCAGGATCTATCATGCACTATCCCAAATAAGAAACTAAAAATTTCAGCACAGGCAGAAAAACTTAGAAGATATGAAGATAAATATAAAGGAAAAGTACAAAATAAGCAATTTATTAATGACCCAAAAAGTTTTATAGAGAACTGGGAAATAAAGTAAAAGAAATTGAAAGACTGTCAAAAAAGAAGAAATAGATACATTTTGGAGAAGTATCTATGAAGAACCTGTGGGACATAAGAAAGATGGTAAATGGATAGAAGTTAAAGAAAGAATAAGAGGATTAAAGATACAGGATATGAAATGGGATGAAGTAACAGCCAGAGAGATTGAAACAAAGTTAAGAAAAGCCTCTAATTGGAAAACCCCAGGCCCAGATGCAGTTCATAACTTTTGGCTGAAAGTATTAACATCTTTGCACAAAGATTTAGCCATGAGTAAGAACTATTTATATGCACCAATAAAATACAAAGGCACTACCAAACGGTAAAAGCTCCTGTGGCTCCAAAAATAATGTAAACACGCAAGAAAGTAAAAACCATCCACAGGAACTAACACGGCAAGTAATCTTCACAAACTCAAAGTCACCACAAAGTGTCCATATGATAGTACATAGAGCACCATGAGACAAACAAACTATAAAACCATATGAATTTATTGTAAGTTAGCGATTTCACCACAATGGCTTCATCAGACTTGTAAAAACACACAAATACTCAGGCATTTAAATAATAAGAAAAATCAAGTCATTGGTTGGACATACTTCTGATATCACCTACTGAAAAATAATTAATGACTAATTACAGAGAGCAGGTTCGTCCATAAAAAGAAAGCCTTCAAAGCCAGTGCCTAAAAAAAAAAAAAAAAAAAAAAATATATATATATATATATATATATATATATATATATATATATATATGCATGATTAAAAATAAATAAATGCAGATAAACTTCATACTATGATGATTGTTTTTTAAAAAATAAGAAAAACATAAAAGATTATTTAAACTTCTATTAAAAACTTACTTGTAAAGCATACAATATGACCAAACAAATCAACTACAAGATACCTAATGTGTGCTAGCTGATGTCAAAATACATTTAACAAATAAGCTACCTTAAGGACAAATTAATATATTAATAAATCCTATAGAGATCAAACCAAAAAAATATTTTTCAATATCATATAACATAGGTAGTCTACAATAAATAATGTTATACATTGGACGACCTCTAATCATAAAACAATATGATTAATTACCCTAAATAAGATGATACCCTGTTCTAAGTAACTATATGATGTGGAACAAAGTATTACATTACAATGATAACACCAAAATACACTTCATTTTAAGACTGTTAATCTTTTATTCCGAAGAATAGGTTTTAATGGGACTTTGTCATTCATGCCTGGCTTTTTATCAACTCTACACCTGATGATCCATCTTAGTTCACATTCCTCTGTGTAATTTTCAATGTCACCCCCCCCCCATAAATTGGGAGTGATGACTTGTATAACAGAAAACTTAAAAGTGTGTGTTGCACCTGTCTGTCTATTGTGTTTGGCAAAAGCATTGAACTCCGATCCTACGCGTAAATGATAAACATGTTCCCTAATACGCTCGCGGAGCTTCCTATTCGTCTTGCCTATGTAAAATGCTTCACAAGACTGGCATCTGGCAAGATAAACAACATGTTCACTTTGACAGTTAGTTGCTGTATGAAAGGTAAACTCACGACCTGTTATAGGGTGTAAAAACGCTGCTACGCAGGAATAGTATGCATCCTCAGTTTGTTTTTAGTAACGTAGTCAGAGGTCAGGTTATGAGAGCCTCCAGACTTAATCTTACTGAGGAGGGATATCAACAGGAATTGGCTGACCTTAAGAAGAGATTTGTAGACAGGCAGTACAGTCCCCCAGAAGTGAACAAAGCTATCATGGAGGTCAATCAAATGAGGACTTCCAGAGCGGTCCCTTATTTCTCTGATTGCATTACTATGGGTGATTTTGTACAACAAAGAAAAACTAGTGAATTAAAAGTCCCAATGTTCTTCACCTCTGACACTCATAGTATTAGTGATATTGTCGAGAGACATTGGGACACACTTTTTTTGGATGAGAATATAGGTGTCATTGTGGGACCTGAACCCCAGTTCTTGTTAAAGAACAGGAAGAACTTAAAACAAATTCTGTATCATTACCCACTGGGCAGGAAGAACAGTAACAATGGAAGTGAGGATGGCAATACTAAACCCTGTAATAAATGTAAACAGTGTGAATATATTGATATAAGGCACATATTTTTACACCCTATAACAGGTTGTGAGTTTACCTTTCAGACAGCAACTAACTGTCAAAGTGAACATGTTGTTTATCTTGCCAGATGCCAGTCTTGTGAAGCATTTTACATAGGCAAGACGAATAGGAAGCTCCGCGAGCGTATTAGGGAACATGTTTAGCATTTACACGTAGGATCGGAGTTCAATGCTCTTGCCAAACACAATAGACAGACAGGTGCAACACACACTTTTACGTTTTCTGTTATACAAGTCATCACTCCCAATTTACTGGGGGGTGACATTGAAAATTACACAGAGGAATGTGAACTAAGATGGATCATCAGGTGTAGAGCTGATAAAAAGCCAGGCTTGAATGACAAAGTCCCATTAAAACCTATTCTTTGGAATAAAAGATTAACGGTCTTAAAATGAAGTGTATTTTTGGTGTTATCATTGTAATGTAATACTTTGTTCCACATCATATAGTTACTTAGAAAAGGGTATCATCTTATTTAGGGTAATTAATCATATTGTTTTATGATTAGAGGTCGTCCAATGTATAACATTATTTATTGTAGACTACCTATGTTATATGTTATTGAAAATATTTTTTTGGATTGATCTCTATAGGACTTATTAATATATTCATTTGTCCTTAAGGTAGCTTATTTGTTAAATGTATTTTGACATCAGCTAGCACACATTAGGTATCTTGTAGTTGATTTGTTTTGTCATAGTGTATGCTTTACAAGTAAGTTTTTAATAGAAGTTTAAATAATCTTTTATGTTTTTCTTATTTTTTAGAAAACAATCATCATAGTATGAAGTTTATCTGCATTTATTTATTTTTAATCATGCCTATATATATATATATATATATATATATTTTAGGCACTGGCTTTGAAGGCTTTCTTTTTATGGACGAACCTGCTCTCTGTAATTAGTCATTAATTATTTGGCAGTAGGTGATATCAGAAGTATGTCCAACCAATGACTTGATTTTTTTTATTTAAATGCCTGAGTATTTGTGTGTTTTTACAAGTCTGATGAAGCCATTGTGGTGAAATCGCTAACTTACAATAAATTCATATGGTTTTATAGTTTGTTTGTCTCATGGTGCTCTATGTACTATCATATGGACACTTTGTGGTGACTTTGAGTTCGTGAAGATTACTTGCCGTGTTAGTTCCTGTGGATGGTTTTTACTTTCTTGCGTGTTTACATTATTTATATGCACACCCCAAACAGACACCAACCTGGTTAACAACAGGAAAAACAATGTTCCTACTTAAGCGTAAACCTGCAAGCTACCCTAAAAATTATAGACCAATAACTTGCCTTCCGACAACATGTAAACTATACACGGGAATTGATGCCGACAGAGTTTATAGTCATTTAGAAGAAAATGCAGTTATGGCAGTAGAACAAAAGGGCAATAAAAGAAAGTCATATGGAGCAAAGGATCATTTGTTGTTAAATAACATCATAGTGGAGAACTGTAAAAAGTGGAAGAATCTAAGTATGACATGGATTGACTAGAAAAAAAGCATTTGATACTATCCCACATTCATGGATAAAAGAGTGCTTAAAAATGTATAAGATACACCCTACACTAATCAACTACATTACAGTGACCATGAAACAGTGGCAGACCACTTTGCAATTAAGCCATGATAAAGGACAAATTATTATCCCAGGGATAAAAATTCAAAAGGGGATATTCCAGGGTGACCCTTTGTCACCGCTGCTGTTCTGCCTTGCTCTTAACCCATTAAGCTGTCTACTTAACAGTTTAGGCCATAGTTATAATCTGGCTCCCAGAAAACAACAAAGTGTAAAGACTTCTCATCTTCTCTTTGTCGATGATTTAAAACTATATAGCTCATCAGATGAGGAAATGAAAGCACAACTGCAAGTTGTCAAAACTTTTTCAGATTATATAAGAATGTCATTTGGTCTTGGTAAATGTGCAAAAACAACATTTAAAGAAGGAAAACTACACTAGGAAAACATCAGTTTGGGACAAGAATGTGATATAAAAGAACGGAGTGCATAAATATTTGGGAATTGATGAAGGATCAACAATAAAACATGAACACATGCAAATAAAACTTGGTAAGAAATACTTCAGAAGACTTAAATTAATCCTGAAAACAGCACTGACATCTAGAATAAAATCCAAGCTGTAAACCAATTTGCTCTTCCTGTTCTAACTTACAGTTTTGCAGAGAGTGACTGGCCTCAAAACGTGTTGGCTAGATTGGCTAGTAAAGCAAGAAGGGTACTTCATGCTCAGCAAATGATTTAGAAAAATCAGTGCATACCAAGATTATATATTTCCCATTCTGAAGGAGAGATGGGTCTCCTTGAAATTGATCATATGTACAGATCTGTAATCGTGGGACTCCACACATATCTGCTGACCTCACAAGAACCAAATGTAGTGAAAGTTTTGAAACATGAAGAACATAAATCTAAGATGACTTCTCTGCTTAATCTAGCAGAAGCATATCAGCATCAAGCAGGAATGGAAATCAAACAAGAAGGAGATAAAAATCAGGCAGCAACCGAATGTGCCAAAAAACAAAAGAAAGAATATAAAGTGAAGGATCAGATGAGATGGCAGGAAATGTGGAAAATGCATAAATATAGCTGCAAGTATAGAAAACTTCTTAACATACAAGGCCATGTCAAACCCAGAGCTGTTGGACATGCTACACTTAAAGAAATCCCAATCCCTCAGAGCCACATGCTCCAGGGATCTAAACCTTGTCATCACAATAAACAAAACATGCTGGAGGGATAGGTTCCTAACCCAGAGACTCTCCAGACTCTGGAATAGACTGCCCATACATGTCAAGCAGAGCGCCTCTTTGGTCCTCTTCCAAAGGAACCTTGACGATTGGATGGGAGAAAGGAAATTCACCCTGGGGATCACGTCAGTCGCCCTGCTAGACAGGGGTCCAGGGAAGTAAATAGTGTGGGAAGAAATAGCCAGGGGATTGTTATGGCTAGGCTTGTATAGGCCCTAGGGCTGATAGCCTAGTACCAACCTATGAACCTATGAACCTATAAACCTAAGAACCTCATGTTGATCAGGAACGAACACAGGAATGGTTAAGGGGAGGCAAATTCAAACCAAGAGATGAAAGGTTAATATTGGTGGCCCAAGATAGTGGGCTGCATACATGTTGGATTACAAAGTCCATTGAACATGTGGGAGAAATAGACAAATGTAGGTTTTGTATAACTGAACTGGAAACAATTGCACACCTAGTTGCTGGTTGCGACATACTAATGGCAGAAGGACTGTATACTGAAAGGCATAATAATGTGACAAGACTGTTGCACTGGGGATTGTGCAAACATTATGGTACTGAAGTGGCTGAAAAACACTGGAAACATGAGCCACAAAGCATCACAGAAAATGAAGAAGTCTACATCACATGGGATTATCCATTACCAACAGTTCAAAGATAGATGCTAGAAAACCAGATATAGTGGTCCATGAAAAGAAGACAAAAGTAGCATTGATTATTGAAATCACCACACCCAGTAACTACAGTGTCCTGCATACAAGAGAGACACAAAGTCATAAAATTTCAGGATTTGAGGTAGAAATGAGAGCAATGTGGAAGAAAGATACCCAGACAATTCCAATAGTAGTAGGAGCAACAGGTCTTATAAAGAAGAGTCTACAATCGTATTTAGATATGCTACCAATACATGTAACTCTGTAGGAAATGCAGTCATTATTGGGCACATTGCGGGTACTGCAAAGAGCACTACTGGCTGACATCAAAGAGTGAAACAATACTAATTTCATGAGCTTTAATTGTACTTTCATTTAGGAATGGGGTCCATTCCCGTCATGGTATTAGAAACCCAAAAGACTTGAAGAAATTAGGAAATAATGAATCCTTGTTTTCCCACCTCTCCTTGACTAGTTTAGACCAGTTTACAGGCATTGCTGTATTCTGGGCTGTGGTGTAGTTCCTGTGTTGTCCATTAACTTACTTGGATAGAAGGAAGTTTCTTTGCTCATCAGTGGGAGTGGGGAAACTTGAGCAGCCTACCTGTCCCTGTAGGAAGCGACCTCAGCACAAGAGCTGTAGTAATTGGTTGTTCTGGACCATTTCTATCTCTTTTGTAGTTCCCTGTTTAAAATCTGCCTTTGGGCATATTTTTCTGGCTATACTACTCAGACAAGCTCCTCGTGGTCCTGCAGAGTGGTCCTAGCTACAGAGAACTCAGAAAAAGCGACTACTTTCTGGATTTAAGTATCTTTGTTGTTTTTTTACTTGAAATACCTTCTCTAGCTTACCCTAAACAAGCTTAAACTGTTTTTTTAGCTGTTTGCTGCATTATTTAATATCTGCACTTAAAGTTACATTTTAGTCGAATTTGATCGAAAGTTTGTTTGTTTGCTTGTTTAATTTAACTGTTGAGGCTGTCCACTAAAGTGTGCTAGCCTGTGCAACTGATTTATTACTGTTTCTGCATTTTCTGTGTGTTTCTATCTAAAAACAAAAAAAAACAAAAAAATAATTATTGTTTTCCCACCTCTCCTTGACTAGTTTAGACCAGTTTACAGGCATTGCTGTATTCTGGGCTGTGGTGTAGTTCCTCTGTTGTCCATTACCTTACTTGGATAGAAGGAAGTTTCTTTGCTCACCAGTGGGAGTGGGGAGCCTTGAGCAGCCTACCTGTCCCTGTAGGAAGTGACCTCAGCACAAGAGCTGTAGTAATTGGTTGTTTTGGACCATTTCTAGCTCTTTTGTAGTTCCCTGTTTAAAATCCGCCTCTGGGCGTTTTTTTCTGGCTATACTACTCAGACAAGCTCCTCGTGGTCCTGCAGAGTGGTCCTAGCTACAGAGAACTCAGAAAAAGTGACTACTTTCTGGATTTAAGTATGTTTGCTGTTTTTTTACTTGAAATACCTTCTCTAGCTTACCCTAAACAAGCTTAAACTGTTTTTTTAGCTGTTTGCTGCATTATTTAATATCTGCACTTAAAGTTACATTTTAGTCAAATTTGATTGAAAGTTTGTTTGTTTGTTTGTTTAATTTAACTGTTGAGGCTGCCCACTAAAGTGTGCTAGCCTGTGTAACTGATTTATTACTGTTTCTGCATTTTCTGTGTGTTTCTATCTAAAAACAAAAAAAACAAAAAAAAAATCCTTGTTTTCCCGCCTCTCCTTGACTAGTTTAGACCAGTTTACAGGCATTGCTGTATTCTGGGCTGTGGTGTAGTTCCTGTGTTGTCCATTACCTTACTTGGATAGAAGGAAGTTTCTTTGCTCACCAGTGGGAGTGGGGAGCCTTGAGCAGCCTACCTGTCCCTGTAAGAAGTGATCTCAGCACAAGAGCTGTAGTAATTGGTTGTTTTGGACCATTTCTAGCTCTTTTGTAGTTCCCTGTTTAAAATCCACATTTGCGCGGCTTTGTGTGATTGTGCACATAGCGCAGTGCCGGTTAAACTAGGTTAAACTTCTTCTGGCTCTGCCAAGTCTGCTCTTCAAATTTTCCCTTAAGGAAGCTCTACTCTTAGTATAATCAGACTACTCGCTATATTATAAGCCTAGCACTTGTTCTCAAAACTTCTCTACTAAGTAAGCATTCTCGTACTAAGTAAGCATTACATCCACCTACCACCCCTGTGAATATCCACTTCCCTTAAAGGAACAGCACTCCCTTATACTGTTCTAGCATGTCGAGTGGTAGATTACTGGCGTCCTCTCCAGTTCAGCTGGTTAATATGGGTATCTTGAGACAATGCTACAATTGTCTCATGTACACAGACAACCCTCTCCTCCTCCCAACAAACACAAATACATGTGAGAGATGCAACTATATAGCCAAACTGGAGGCTGAACTCTCTCAACTCAGGGCTGACATGACCACACAGGAGGAGATGATAACCACACAAACAACAAACCCAGTCCCACATAGACCTACCACAACTGCAAACCAAACACATAAAAACACAAAGACATACTCGGAGGCTCTAATAAAAAACTTACCAAAACAACAGAGGGTCCCAAAGCAGACATCCAAAAATCCACCACCTCAAAACAAAACACATGCAACACATACTTCAATAAATCAGTGTGTCAATCAATCACAGCCCTTAAGGCCAAACACCATGCCTGATACACTAGTAATAGGTGACTCTATAGTCAGACACACTGATGTCCCGCTTACCAGGCTGAACAAGGAGAGGGTGACTGTGAGCTGCCTATCAGGAGCTAGGATCCGCCACATAACACACGCACTCAGGTCACTCCAAAGCAAGTACAAATATGACTCCGTCATTGTCCATGCTGGCATGAATGACCTGAGACATACCTCCCTGGACTACATGAAAAGAGACATAGAGGAGCTCTCTGATTATGTAGCCCAGGCTGGTATGACCCTGACCCTGAGCAGCATCTTGCCCTCACCAAGAATGATGCCACAATACAAAGACAAGATGATCAGCTTTAATAATTGGCTCAAGTACTGGTGTCATTCAAAGGGGATCCAATGTCTGTCTGCCTGGGAAGACATGTTGGACAAGCCACGCTGCTTCACAAGGGACGGCTTGCACCTGTCACCACTGGGCTTCCAGATATTGGCTAAGGCTCTTGCCACCCCCATAGTTCCTTTTTTAGGCAAGGCTCAAAAGACAAACCCACCTCCTTAGAAAACAAAAATGGAAAAAAACTAAGGGTAATGCTGCTCAACACCAGAAGTCTAAATCTCAAGATGCAGACACTCGATGCACTCCTCAGTATGGAGAACATTGACGTCTGTGCAGTAACTGAAACCTGGTTCAAGGCTCCTGAGAGCACCCCAGTGCTACCAGGCTATACCTCGTATCATGCTTTTCGGCCCCAAAACCCGGGCCGAACCACAAATGGAGGGGGAGTGTCCATATTCATCAAGGACACCCACACCTCCAGGTTAGTAGCAACACATGAAGCATCGGAGACCATACAGGTGCAACTAACCATAGGCAAAACTGCTATACAACTAGTAGCATGTTACAGACCACCCTCCCAATCTCAGGAACCCCACTCAGCCTTCCTGAAGACATTGGAGGATATGAATGTATCACAAAATACCATCATACTGGTAGACTTCAACTACCCTAACATAGATTGGGTACATTATTCTAGCCCTAACACCCTAGCCCAAAGGTTCCTGGAATTCATAAATTCAAATGCACTGGAACAACTAGTCACCTCTCCCACTTGGGGAGATAATATACTAGACCTGATCATCACAAACATGGGGACAAAATGCTCCACACTGGAGGTATACCCCTCACTAGTGAGATCTGACCACAAGCTAATCACCCTGGATATACATATCCCACCTCCACCCCCAGCACAAAAGACCACAGTGAAAAACTTCTCAAAAGCAGACTTCACTCTTCTTAAGACTGAGATGGTATCCTTTAAGCCCACTGGGCCAGTGGATACCACATCCCACAATGCTGAATCCTTCACAAATGCTTTCTATGGACATCTCCAAGAATGCATGGATCATGCAATCCCAAATAAATCCAAGTCCCTCTCCACCAAAGGCAAGCGTCCTATCTGGTGGACCTCAGCCATTAACAAATTGTATAACAAAAGAAGAAAGCTACTGCACGACAGAGCAAAATCCCATAAAGGGAAGATATCTCTGATCAACACTAGCAGAAAACTATGTTCTCTCATAAAAACATCCAAGGCCAACTTTGAGAGAAAAATCGCTAAGGACACTAAAGATAACCACAAAGCCTTCTTCAGCTATGTTAGAAACCTGGGCAGAAACCTTCAGATATGCTCAGATTTAGTTCACAACAACAAAAAATACACTGAACCCACAGATATTGCCAACATTCTGTCTGACAGGTTCAGTGCAAATTTCTCCCCTCCCTCACCCCCAAAAGAAGAAATACTTATCCCAGCTGAATGTAATCTCCCTGTCATCTCAGATGTCCAAGTGAGAGCCGCCCTCAGCAAAGCTAAAAACTCAGCATCAATGGGACCTAACGGTATCCCAGGTTGCGTGCTACGTGAACTCCAAGAGGAGCTAAACCCGCACATAAAAATGCTATTTAACCTTAGCCTTACTACAGGATATGTACCTGAACACTGGCGTACAGCAACAGTGGTCCCACTCCACAAAGGGGGTACCTCTACAGACCCTGGGAACTACCGCCCCATAAGCTTAACCAGCCTGGTCTGCAAAGCTATGGAAAGAATCATTATGGAACTCATAAACAGAGACATTGGGGACCTACAGACACTTGACCCCACCCAGTTCGGCTTTGTAAAGGGCAGATCCTGCCTTTTGAACCTGGTTGACTTTTTTGAAACAGTCACTAGAGCCATTGACGAGGGCAAAGCAGTCCATACAGCCTACCTGGACTTGGCTAAGGCCTTCGACACAATACCTCACTCAGGCATCATAGATAAGCTCAACAGCTTAAACCCTTATGTCACTAGATGGGTTGCAAACTGGCTAAAGGACAGAACCCATAAAGTTAAAATCGCTGGAGCAATGTCAGACTCAAAGCCAGTCATAAGTGGTGTCCCACAGGGATCTGTCCTGGGACCCCTCTTGTTCGGCATTTATTTCTCAGATTTATTTATTTATTTATTTAAATTTGTTGACTGGGAGTGTCCGGCTGGACGTGGGTCCATTTTCAGCGGAGGCCCGGGGAGAAAAGCTCCACAGTAAAATAAACCGACAGTAGTTACATTGGATTACATAGTGATTAACAATTTAACATAGAAATTACTTACAACATATTTACAGATGAAGAACATAGTACATCAGTAGACAACTAGAATCTTTATCTGTGAAGTACATAACAGGCATTAACAAATGTAACAATGTTCCTGCTGTATAATAAGTACTAGGCTTATGAGCATATGTCTTATTCAGATGTTAAAGTAAACATGAGAGGGCTGTGGCTGACAAAGTTCGCAGATGACAGCAAACTAGGCGCCATAGTCGATACACCAGCGAACACATACATCCTACAAAAAGGCCTCACAGAAACAGACAACTGGTGCCGGAGTCATGGCCTTAAACTGAATGCCAAAAAATGTATAGTTATCCCCTTTGGGAAAAATAAAGTACCCACAAATTATCACATAGACAGCAACCCACTGAGTATGGAAAAAGTAATCAGAGACCTAGGGACCCAAGTCAACAGCGACCTCTCATTTGACACCCACGTTGCCAAAGTGGTTAGAAAAACATTCTACCTTGCACACCTTATCATGAAGGGATTCACATCCAGATCCAAGGATGTCATTGTACCCCTATACTACTCCCTCATCAGACCCATGATTGAGTACAATGCCCCATTTGGTATGTACCTCACCCGGCATTTGCAACAGCTGGAGAGACCACAAAAGTACCTCACCAAGAGGATCAAGGGTCTCCAACATATGTCTTATTCTGTCAGACTAAAGAAACTCCAGCTCTATTCAGTAGCATACCACCTGCTCAGAGGTGATCTCTGCCTGACGTGCAAGGCCATGTCCAATCAGGAACTGATGGACATGCTCCACCTCAAAAAATCCAAATCCATCAGAACCACGGGAGCTAAAGACTTAAACCTCGGCACAAATATGAATAGGATATGCTGGAGGGATAGATTCATAACCCAGAGGCTTCCCATGCTCTGGAACAAGATCCCAGTTCATGTTAGGCAGAGCCCCTCACTGACTCTCTTCAAGAGAAATCTTGATGAGTGGATGGGAGATCGTAAGTTTACCCCAGGGGTCACATCTCTGTCACTACTAGACAAGGGCACAGTAAACTAATTCTATTATATAAGGGGACCTCCACTGTGTCACTACTAGACAGAGGCACAGTATTCTAAATCTATTCTGTGCATTTTTGTACCATTTCATGGGGTGGCGAAAGCCACATCACTATGGCTAGGCTTACAAATGCCCCAGGGCAGATAGCCTAGTGCTAAACTATGAAACTATGAAACACCTTACATTTGTTATTATGAGTATGGACTATTGCAGTTCATGGTTGTGCACATTTGAAAGTGTACTTTCCTTGAACTGACATTCAAACAAGCATACTTCCAGTTTCTGATAGTAGCAGGCAGCAGGTGCACAGGAAAATATGATTGGGAAATGGTAGAGATAAGGCAAAGTTCAGGAGGGCATGAGCAGAATTTTTTAGGAGAGCAAACACAAGGAGAACAAGGGACAGAAGGGCAGAACTGGAAGGCCGTGTGACAAGTGAAAGATAGAAGATTAATAGGAAAGAGAATTCAGAAAGTACTGAAAACAGATAGCAGAAAGTTATTAAAAGAATGTGGAGTCATGATAGAAGAGGTAAAAGCAAATAGGAGTGGTTTGAGAATGGTAGGGTGGGACAGATGAAGCCAGATAGGAGACAACACTTGAAGGAGAACAGGAAGGAGGAGGGAAAAAGTAAAGGAGACACTTAGAAAGATGAAATTCAGTAAGTAAAATCATGATGAACAGATATCATGGAAGAGTATTGTCGGTAGTGTGGAGGCAGGCAGACAGGCATGGCACAGGAGGCAGGGGGGCAATTAGGCCTATACTAGGGGAGTGAAGTGGATGACTCAGTCATTACAGGCTGTGGGAGCAGTCATTAGGTAGTAAAACAGAGGTGAAAGGATAAACTTTCCAAATGTGTTAACGACCCAAGGATTAACCTTATCCAGCTGGTCACAATGGGAAAGAATACTCTGATATAGTGGTGCATGTGGGAACAACCAACCTGAAGGAAGTGTCCATATAAGAACTATTGAAAAACATGAAGACTGTAATGGTGTGCATGCAATCATGGAATATAATAGTACATTCAAAAGTGCAGCTCATGATGGAGATCTCTGTGTGTCAGAATGAAAGGCATCTTCTATAGTCACATGTGCATCAAATTTTTATTAAATTGGAAGCAAGTTTTCACCTTTCCTTGTAGAAGTCAAAAATCATTGACTAAGCTATAGCTTGCCCAGTTTATTTCTAAAAACAGTCAAAATACTGCAGATCATGTAAATAATGGGGCCCAAAGCTGCAGTATCAGAATAGGAGCTAACAGTGCATCAAATGGAGAAGAGTCTGATGTTATCAAAGAGAGGTGTGGTAGATTGATAGAAAAACTCCTGGTTCAAACTAAAAAACTCAATAGTAAAGTGAAAGAAGTTATGGAAAAAATGGGCAGGAGATATAGTAAAGTTAGTGGAAGACTGAATGATAAGGAAGTGACTATATTGGTAATAGTTTAAAATCTCAGAACTCATATTGCTCAGTTCTGAAATGTGAAGACTGAATAGCCAAAAATCTGGACTTACATATATTAAGTGTAAGATTGACATTTCCTGGAATATTCACTTTTCTCCGAGGCATGGCAATCTTGGAGTTGATATCTATATGTATATCTATACCTATAGCTATAGCTATAGCTATATCATGTTAGAGAGATAGAGTTATATATTGAATGGGATATGGGGCTTGTCCCCTATATGAATGGATGAAGGAGAACAGCAATGTTCAATAACATATTTCTCACATATTTTCAGTTTTTTTTTTTTTTTTTTGTCTTTTGTTACTCACCATTCCAAGTCTCAGTATCTCAGTAAAGAGATGGTCACTTTGGCAATGAAGCCAGAATATAAGATAGCTTGAAAGTCAAATTAGAAATGTGTAGATATGAACAGAATGAGCAACAGAATATGACTAGGAAAAGTAAGATGTGTGTGACTGGAGTTCCAAAAGCTAGAGAGAAATACCTTTACTGCATTTATGACAGACAAGTTGACTCTCTGGACTGGTTTGCAAGTTGATAGTCTCAAAACTGAGAAACCATCTTGGTTTTTTGAACAAGGCAAGTGGCAGAGGTGAGTAAGGTTTGGCAAGCAAAGGACTAGATTTATATTTGACTTGGAAACAGGCTAATGAGTATAAAACAGGGGAAAAGAGACCTGTTTTGATAATGATTTTTCAACTATAATGGAAAGAAAATATGCTGTGTGTGTGTGTCAGTGATGTGTGATTGTCAAACAAAGGCATTAAAGTATGAACAGGTATATCTGGCCCTCTTCTAGATTTTCCTATCAGGTGTGTGTGCGTGTGTGTGTGGGGGGGGGTGAATCCTCTGATACTTTAGAATCCACAAGTTAGAACTATTAACAATATTTCTGTGCCGTTTTGTTGTCATAAATTTATATTAGTCACAGTTTACTAGCTGTACTTATTTTGATAAAAATTACATTTTTTTTTTCATTTTTCAAGTATATCAGAATTGAGAAGAATATTGTTTATATTCCAGTGGTTTGTCATTGTAGGCTAGGGTGGATGGTATTTGTGGAATATAAGATTAAATAAACATTGCATGCTTCTCCCTAGGTCTTGCAGTCTTTGTGCCTTTATTTTGTGACTACTAACTTAACTGAATTTATTGAGAGTTATTGTATACAGTGAAAACAATTCAAAAAGCCAAATGCAGTGCTGCTATCAGTTGAGGCAGGAGACTCACGTAAACATAAAAGAGAGCAATCCAAATCCAAGTGTGTGACCCTCCAGTGGCAATGAAACGAAAAGCAGAGATTCAAAGGAACTTCAAATAAGATGCATTCATAAAAAATAATAAAGTTTATTCCAATGAGTGAAAGGCTTCTTCAGACTCTTAAAACAATGAATAAAACTGTTTGAATCATTTTTAAACCATCCTTAAGCTTCCTATTGGACATTACAAATTGATATGTCACATGTTATCTTGTCTTAAAGGAACAGATACTCAAAAAGTTAACATAGTTAAATGCAACAATATTTAGAAGGAATACTTCCATCCAAATATACAATTAATGATCAGAATGTCCATGCAAATAAGTAAAAATATGCATATACCCTGATACATTCTAAAAATAAAAGGAGCATTGTGCTTGGTCCTATATCATTCTACAATCATTAAAAACTGTTGCTACATTCATTAAAAACCCTGAACATTCTCTCTCCTCATGGTGTTAAAACATTAAAATCCTTAGATAAACAGCAAGTTTTATCGCGTTTCAATATCTAGCATCTCTACTAAGATAGTGGTGTGTCGAATGCAACTTTGCATATATCAGGTTAAAAAATTAATATAGCGAGAACTCTGTACTAAAAATGTAAGCGTACCTTTACCACAAAACAACATAGCGAATATAATGTATTTCGCGATGTGCCTCATCAAGGAGTCAGACCTCATCATATCGGTGAAAGGCTGTTGTCCAAGATTAAAAATTCCACAAATAGGAACCTCTTAGATTCCACGTAAAACAAACTGTTTACAAGTTGTAAAGTGCCGTGTGCTGTAGGAACTCTGAATGCAATTGAGTACTCCCTAACTTCATGCGCTATGGTAACTCAACGGTGAGCACGTTCTAAGCATCTAAGTACTGAACAACAGAAACAATGTTTAAATTTCTAAGAAAAAGGTGAGCCTATATCTGTCCTGTGCTTAAAATAGACAGTATTTGTGATTATGCCCTAGAAGCATATATTGATCACAAAGTGTCACTATTTAAAACAATGAAACGTGTACATATTAATAGTACACTTATTAAAGTGTCTGAACATGGCAGAGATGGCATTAACTAATACAAAATAAAAAGATAAAAACAGATAAATAGTGGAATGCTAGGCGTAACACATAAAATTGACACAATAAAGCTTGAAATTAGCACAAAGCACACATATAATAATACCTAAGTATAAAGCTCCATAGATGATAGGGTCCCTAACTAGTAAAAAGCAAAAAAAGCAACTACTTCCATGTACATAGTTGGTGCTAAATATAACAACATTCTAAGTTAAAAGGTCAAATGAAAAATGTGAAGAGATAAACAATCCGAACAATACTAAGCCTGTACCTAATGATAAAACAAAACTATCTATTGATGTAAAAATAAATTCCAGCTACAGTGAACAAATATATAGACGTATATGCATGCTTGTATATACATGTGTATATATTTACACACATCATGTGTAAACTATGCCCAATAACCACTAATATATTGAGGTGGTGATAGGAGGGGATGAAAAACATACTAGTATGTGAGGTATGGGCTCAGAAGTAAGGCTAAAACAAGAAAGCTGAACATATCCAAAGGTCCATCAGTTCCTGGGATTTGATACTAAGAACACATCTACTTGTGGCTATAAAGCTCAGAACATTAATACTATGAAAATAATTATATTCAGTCTACAAGGACTGATTCTTACACTGATTTACTATAAGAGTGACATCAATACGTAGTTTTAAAATTACCTTACTACTCTATTTAGGTAATAGTAGGTTAAGTCATCTTCGTAGTCTTCTACTTCTTAAAATGGTTTGAGTTGCACTTTATCATTAAGCCCTGGTGACCTATCAGACCTTAGTCTGATAATCCAACGTGTCTCCTGTTCTAAGGTTTTGTTGATTAGATCACCACCTCTAAAACCCACGCTGACTTGTTCAATAACACAAAATTTAAAATTATGATTGGTGCCTGCTGTTGTATTGTGTCTAGCTAGGGCATTGGTCTCAGTACCTATCCTAATGTGGTAAATATGTTCCCTAACTCTTTCCTTAAGTGATCTATTGGTTTTGCCAATGTAATAGCTTTGCAGGTTATACAGGTGGCCATGTATACCACATTCTTACTTTCACAGGTTCTGAAGTTATATGTCGTGGCGTAACAGGATGCTCAAAAGTGGTATCTTTATTAATGTAGATGCATTGATTACAATGACCACAGGGTACTGTGTTTCTATCATTTATTGGTCTACTTTTCCCGGATGTTTGGGTCTACATAAAATGCTTCTTAAATTCTGATGATTCTTGTAGGTTATACGTGGTGTTGGTCCTGCTACCTCATTGACATCCCTATCGGATTTCAGTATTCCCCAGTGTCTATCCAGGGTTTTTTCACCTCCAAGTTCATTTTACTGAAAGTGAGGTTGGTTCTAATTTCAGTTTTAAAGGCTTGGACTCTTCATACTACCTTAGCAGTCCACAGTTCTGACCATTTCTAATATTTTTTCTAGAAATCTATCCTTCATGTCCTCTATTCCTTTCTCATAGAACTCTTGTTGTGGGTTCAACCTTGATACTCTCATGAATTGTCCTTTAAGGACATTTTGGAATACATGTACAGGATGCATACTGTTTCTGTGTAGTATGTTGTTTCTTTGGCAGGCTTTCCTATGAATGGTTGTATTAATAAGGCCATTGGACATCCTGAATACTTCCACATCCAAAAATGGTATAGTTTCATCTGAAAAATTCATGGTGAATTTTAAAAAAGTGTTATCCAAATAAGAAACGAAATTCTTTAAAGAGGGTTCATCACCCAACCAAATAAGGAAGAGGTCATCTACAAAGCGCAATACATACCAACAAATTCATTGAAAAGTGGATGGTCATATAAGTGAACATCTTCCATCACAAGGTTGGCGTAACTATTAGCACAAGATGTGCCCATAGCTATCCTTCTGTAAGAATATGGATTCTTGAAAAGCAAAAGCGTTGTTAGTCAAGACAGTCTCAAGTAACAGAGTTATAAGATCAACTTTTAAAGTGAATGTATCTTCAAATATTCTGTTAACATTCTTATTCCTGTGTCATTAGGAATTACAGTGAATAAACTGACTACGTCTAGTGTCACAAAAAGTAATGTTGCTGTTCACCTAAAGGGCGAGTTTGAGAGTATAAATCTAAGAGAAACTGTTTGCTATCTTTCAAAATATTCCTATTGTCATTGACTAAAGGTCTTAATACACTTTCCAAGTAAATTGATTTCAGTGACCCAACCTTGCCCTGCAACAATGGGTCTGAGTGGTGGATCTACGCTGTTTTATGGACTTTGGGGAGTCCCTGTATAATCGGGATGATGGGGTTGTTCACCTTAAAGTACTCATAGAGTTGTTGAGTTATGTCCAGAGACATAACTAAGTCATCAAGGTATTATAAACACTGAACACCATATCTATTAAATTGTCCTTAGTTAGTATGGAGTAAGTATTGCTGTCATTTAACATTTGAAACATTTTGTTAGTGTAGTATATATCATCCATGATGACCAATCAGCTGGTCTTATTATTATAGAGCTATCATCTTTGAGTGAATACAATGCTTGTCTCTGCTTATAGTTCAAATGTCCATGTCTTGAAGGTGTTTTCTCCTGATAGCATTTGTATATGTCATCTTCCACTACATTGCCAAACACTTCAATTGTTGGGTGAAGTTGCTTATTCTTAACTGAATTGTCATCAAACTGTCCAAACTCTAGCCTTAGTTGTAAATTACGAATGAACATTTTGGTTTCTATAATAGTGTCCACTAAGTCACTGTTCTTAGTGGGAATGAAACTTAGTCCTTTATTTAGGACTTGTTTCTCAGGTTCATGATCAATGATTCTGCCTCCCCACATTTTCTTTATCGTGGGGCCTACTTGTTCCTGCAACGATCCTTTCCTCTTCTGTCTCCCCTGCTGGTTGACCTTCTTTGTCCAAAAATGATTTTGTGCTATGGGGAGGGGGCAGGTAATATATTTGTATTCACAATAACACTATTTGTTTTGGTCTTACCACTGCTGCACCTGACCTCTGTACATCCGTAATGCAGCCTATCAGACCTTCACCTACAACAGTACTGTTAACTCTCCCATTTCCTTGTGTCCTGTTAGGGCTTACATTGTCCGTTCTAGATTATTGTTTGCTGTGACTGGTTGATCAGATTCTGTGGTTACACTGGTACCTAAAATGTCAGTGATATCACTCTGCTTATTGTTTAAATCAATTCTATTAAATGATCTACTTTCTGAAGTATCACTGCGTGGATGTCTATCAGGATTGATTATAGGTGTGCTCAGTGTGGCATTCACAAAATTGTTACCTGTTCTACCTGGAGGCCTCGTGAGGCATTTGAGCCCTGACTATGGTGTAAATTTGAATTCATTTCCCTGGGCCATGTGAATACATTATTGTTCTTAAAATCTCTTACATCCCTGGTAATCTTAGCTTTCTTTTGGTCTAGCAACCGTTTCTCTAAAAACAAAACATCTTCAATTACCTTCCCTAAATTTCCCATGCATAACTCATTGTTAGCATATTTACTTTCAAAATCTTTAAACAAGTTATTTACAGACAATCTCAGTCTCTCCTCTTCAGGTAAATGAAACTCAATTAAGAGTTTCATATAACTAAAACTCAACTCCATGTTGAGTTGCTGCCAGCGATATAGTAAGTCTGGTAGTGAGGTACCGGATGTAGGCATCTTCACGTAGCGTGGGCCGCGAGGTATAATCCGTTTTTTCAAGCAACTTTCAAAATAATGTCTTTGAACTTGTAATTTAACCAATTTGCTAAAACCAAACTCTAAATCTTGTAAGTCTTTACTAGAATCCAAAGTACTCACTTCAGTTAGAGTTACTGTCTCTCCATCCACGACTGGATTAAAATCCAATAAAGAATTGATACTTCCAGATACACAAGTCTTAAATCTGTCAAGGACATTAGAAGTATGTTCCAGTGGTACATATGGTAGTTCAATGTTTATGCTGCTTAGTTTCGCCATCCTTACTTCCTGCAGCACTGACCAAATAAATAATACAACTCAAAAAGCCAAATGCAGTGCTGCTATCAGTTGAGGCAGGAGACTCACGTAAACATAAAAGACAGCAATCCAAATCCAAGTGTGTGACCCTCCAGTGGCAATGAAACGAAAAGCAGAGATTCAAAGGAACTTCAAATAAGATGCATTCATAAAAATAATAAAGTTTATTCCAATGAGTGAGCTGGCTTCTTCAGACTCTTAAAACAATGAATAAAACTGTTTGAATCATTTTTAAACCATCCTTAAGCTTCCTATTGGACATTACAAATTGATATGTCACATGTTATCTTGTCTTAAAGGAACAGATACTTAGGTATTATTATATGTGTGCTTTGTGCTAATTTCAAGCTTTATTGTGTCAATTTTTATGTGTTACGCCTAGCATTCCACTATTTATCTGTTTTTATCTTTTTATTTTGTATTAGTTAATGCCATCTCTGCCATGTTCAGCGAACACTTTAATAAGTGTACTATTAATATGTACACGTTTCATTGTTTTAAATAGTGACACTTTGTGATCAATATATGCTTCTAGGGCATAATCGTGCTTACAAATACTGTCTATTTTAAGCACAGGACAGCACGAATATAGGCTCACCTTTTTTCTTAGAAATTTAAACATTGTTTCTGTTGTTCAGTACTTAGATGCTTAGCGTTGAGTTACCATAGCGCATGAAGTTAGGGAGTACTCAATTGCATTCAGAGTTCCTACAGCACACGGCACTTTACAACTTGTAAACAGTTTGTTTTACGTGGAATCTAAGAGGTTCCTATTTGTGGAATTTTTAATCTTGGACAACAGCCTTTCACCGATATGATGAGGTCTGACTTGATGAGGCACATAAATACATTATATTCGCTATGTTGTTTTGTGGTAAATACATTTTAGTACAGAGTTCTCGCTATATTAATTTTTAACCTGATATATGCAAAGTTGCATTCGACACACCACTATCTTAGTAGAGATGCTAGATATTGATAACGCGATAAAACTTGCTGTTTATCTAAGGATTTTAATGTTTTTAACACCATGAGGAGAGAGAATGTTCAGGGTTTTTAATGAATGTAGCAACAGTTTTTAATGATTGTAGAATGATATAGGACCAAGCACAATGCTCCTTTTATTTTTAGAATGTATCAGGGTATATGCATATAAATTTTTACTTATTTGCATGTACATTTTGATTATTAATTTTATATTTGGATGTAAGTATTCCTTCTAAATATTGTTGCATTTAACTATGTTAACTTTTTGAGTATCTGTTCCTTTAAGACAAGATAACATGTGACATATCAATTTGTAATGTCCAATAGGAAGCTTAAGGATGGTTTAAAAATGATTCAAACAGTTTTATTCATTGTTTTAAGAGTCTGAAGAAGCCTTCACTCATTGGAATAAACTTTATTATTTTTATGAATGCATCTTATTTGAAGTTCCTTTGAATCTCTGCCACTGGAGGGTCACACACTTGGATTTGGACAGTGAAAACAATACCTTTTTGAGACAGTTGAAATTGGGCTGAGAGACAAAGAATAAGCAGAGGATATTTTTAAGCTTCTAACATACTTAGGAGAAAGTATACTTCAACTGACTGGGGAAGCAAAGATCACACAACAGGTGCATGTTAATCTTGCTGTAAAATGATTTAATAACCTTGTGATGCCAGATGAGATGACTTCTGTGTATGAGTCTACAACTGCATACTTTCCCATTACTCTTGTGATGCACCCCCTAAAAATTAAGGTAAAGATGATGTCTAACTCTACAGTGTAAAGTGTATACAGGGCAACTGAGTTGCCAATGGATACAGATTAACAACTAAATAGGAGATTGAAATGATGCTGGTTGAACTCTCTTGTTATGCAGTGTTTACAGTAAATATGTGTGGGCCTTTGGGAGAAATTTAAATGGTAAATGTGGACAGGTACATCTCATGAAGGATGGATTGGTAAGGATTTGCATTCCCTTGCAGCAGGTGCAAAATTGTGACCAGGTTGTTCTAGATGAAGTAGCACTTATAAACAGAGACAGTAAAGTTATAGTGGTTCTCCTTTCTGTGTTCATGATTGCTTAGGATTGGTTATAATAATAATAAAGAGGGAAAGCTGCAAATAGTCACTAGCAGGGGTCAAGATAATTAAATGTAGCAAATTTAATTTGAAACTTTTCAGCAAACTGCTCTATTTTAAAAATGAATTGGTAAAGTGTTGGCTATCTGTTTGCAATGTTGATAGGGAAAATGAATTGAGCTGGGAAGAGCACAAATACTTGTTGACAGATTGCATCATTTGGTTTATGAAAAAATGGGAATAATGGATTCTGGGATAAAAACATTCTCAACACACAGCATAGGAAATAAAGAACCAAAGTATAAATTCTTCTTTAGTATTTAATAAAAACTTGCAAAACAAATGAAAAATATTTTTTTACATAAGTGTTTTTGTCTTTCACTAAAGACTTCATTGGACTACTGTACTCCATTAAACACATTTCTTTTATGTTCTGCTAAAACTCATCTGACAAAACTAGGAGGGCACTCTACACAATGAAACATAAATCATTATTAAGGAAACACATTTCTTATTTGATACCACTAAAATCATTAATTAAAAATCTCTTGTTCTTTCTCCTTAAAACCACTTTGTAGTTAATAGCTCTATTAACACCTGTGGGATTATTGCAAATCAATTCTGCTTGCTATTGTAATTCTTTCTATTCCAATTCATCCTCCTCATTACCTCCCCTGCAACCTTCTATCACAGAATCAATCACAGTGAAATTGTTTAAAATCTGAACATAACATTGAATACTCATAAATTGTATTTACCATGATCTCATTCCTCATTGAATATCCATACTCACACATTCTGCTTTTTAGTTTCCTCTTGTTTTCAGCCATTCGTTTTGCAAGTGTTTACTAAACATTCAAGAAAAGTTTACACTCCAACTCTTTATTTTTCTCTGCAGTGTTTTAGAAACTTGTTTCGTGATTTTTATTTATTGTTCTCACCTACAGAGGTTAGAGCAATTACAATGTTTTGTAAAATTGCAAGTTGTTATGTCAGCTAACTAGCCTACTGGTGTCACATCATAAGGCTTCCCTGCATCCACATAGGAGGTAAACATGGTATACTGTGCAATGAGGGTTGAAACTCTAAGTTTATATCCATATGCCTCACAACGTCTTATAAAGGACTTTTGAAAAAGATGCAAGCTAATAATTAGTTTTTATATTTTTTATTATCTTGCAAGCCTGGTATTTATTTCAATTTGATTGGCAGGATCAAAGTTAAAGTGAACATTATTCAATAACAATAACTTGGTATATTTTCTTTTAGTCAGTTTAGCAATTTATAAATAAGGGAGTGGGGTGACTGAGAAATATGAAAAACTGCAAACTATTGCTGCCATCAATGGATAAGAGGACAGGCAAATGATATATGCAGTAGATGGAGCTTAAGTCAAGTTTTGCCATAACTGAAGTTTATTTAGGTATGGTGTTATAAACTAGTATAATTAAGAGTGTTTGTTACATGGTAGGACATACAATGTATAAGTGAGGCATACAGATATGGTGTCCCGGTCCCCTTCAATAAGCACATCACCCTGAATGACGTTTTACGACCTTTATTAAAATTCCATAAACATAACTTTCTTAGCCAATGTTTATTAAATTACAACTGAAACATAGCATATCTGATTGAATTCCAACATCAATATCCATGTAATGTTAATCAGGACAGCATGACCTTGCTCATCCTGACATAGTAAGCAGCGTCCATACTTCGAAGCACCGTCACACCACTCACTTAATTTACCATTTATTGAATTACACATCCAACCAAATAAGTAGTGTCCTTACCCCCACAAAAAGACAAACAACAACATAGCATTACAGGAAGGGGGAAATGCCTCACTAATAACTTACTACTGCTCATTATTTCTCAACTTTGAATTCACTACTTCTCTCTTTCCTCTGTTATGATAACATTGCTGGAAGGGTCCACTAACTGACCAACAGCTTACCACTGATAATTCTTTCTCTACTTTGGATTCACAGCCTTATATCCTTCCACCTTTCAGTTTCAAATAGGTATGTCCAAGAACAGTTCAGTAACAGATCATGAAAAAATGTTTGGAGCCTAATGCAATACCATCCACTAGGCAGGCCTGCAGATGGTAGCATATTTCATAGTAAAACATCTCGCATTCATATTAATCTTATCCTTGGCCAGTCAGATTGTGCCAACCACATTCAAGTTTGATTTCATCTATAATTCTAAAAGGTTCCTCCTCTTCTGCACCAGAATATGTTCATCTCATTGTTTATTTATGTCACATCACTAAAAATATTTTGAAAACTAATCTCTTCAAAATTTCTAGAACATATTAATAAATACTACCTTTTAACCAGTGAACAGCATGATTTTCACAAGAGCTTCAGAACTATTGCAGAAATATACAAAATTATACACACCATATGTAACAATATAAATGAAACCAAACTCACTGGAGAATCTTTGCTGACATGATCTGAGACCCTAAGTTAGTAGAACATTCATTATTTTTTTCTAAGTTTTGACTATATAGGTTTTGGAAAAGCTTGAATATATGGATTTTGGAAATGATATCATCAAATAGTTTCAAAGCTGTTTTGCTTTTGGTCTTTCCAGTTATCCATACCATCCTTTTCAGTTGTCGGCACATTGTCATGTGGCATTCTGCTGAGTTTTAGTTTTGGGGCCAATTTTTTCCAACTCTTTCAAAACAACATCAACTGTAACCTATAGGCAATTAACTTTACCATGTAGACAGATGATCTTTTTATACTAACCTCAGGGAATTCTTCCATAATATTGAAACTGCAACTGGATGTGACTCACCGTGTAACAGTGGGATTCAAAAAATGCCTAAAAAGCACCCCAAAACCCACTATCATAACATCTGAGACTTCACAAAGGCTGACAGATGCTAATATCATTAGTCAGAAAAGTCCATTAAACAATCCACCAGCACTGAGAGTCACAAGGTGGGAAGTGGGTTATCTTTCTGTTGCCTCACAGTAGATTATTTTAGGCTGCCTGCAGACACACCACAGCTGCTGAGTTAGGGTAAGAGGTGTGCATGTTCCCACACCCCCCTCTTATTCCATGACTCAGCAGAAAAAATTCCTACCTAATATGGAGACTATGGGTGGTGATGTACTAGAATACTGTTAGACATCACTAATACCATGGGCCTACCAGCTCTCACTCTCTCCCTGAGGATGAGTGAGCTGGTATTGCATACGCAAGTTCATTCTGTCTAAACCGGTCCAATCAGATCCCCGTAATACTTATAGAACATGGGTTGTCCGGGCAGGTGTCAAGGCCTCAGCCCTCAATGCCTTGGGACTGAAGTATACATATATAGAAAAATAGCTATATAGACAGAGCTAGATAGAGAAATAGTTGGATGAGCCTATTGAATCTATGAAGGGTTCCTATTACATTATCAAAGTTCTGAAACTTCGAAAACCATAAGGTCGAAACCTTATGTTCGAAGTTTCAGAACTTTAATTATGTAAAAAAAAAAAAGAAATAAAGTCTTGCTTTTTTTTTTTTGTTGTTCGAAATTATAAAACTTCGAGCATACAAGTTTGATCTTGTAGTGTTTGAAGTTTTATAGTTTCAACAATGTAATAGGAACCCATCTATGAATGCTAGGTAATTATTTATATGTTTGCTTTTACTTAGGCATCTTACTTATAAGCAGATCTCAGTTATATTTAGCTTAAATTATGTAATTGGTTGCACCAATATTTATTCAAGTCACCCTTTAATTTATTGCCTGTAAAGCAGAAGTGTCAGCACTGAGGCCTTTATGACCTGCAATTGTCTGCATTTATACCTCAGTAATTCATTTTAACATATTGGTATCCAGCTCCATACTAAATTTTTCTTCCAGTAGTTTGCTGGTGCAGTACGCACAAGTGCACTGATTGATTGCCACACCTGTTCAGTTGTGGCCTGATTCACTCCCTTCCCACTCCCAGTACATGGACATACCTAGTTTTTTTTTTTTTACTTTTGCACTTGTTACACCCCTCCCCCATTCTATTATAATGTACACATAATACTAACAGTCTGCTGCATAACAAAACAGCATTCTAAGCCCATTTGCAAATACAAACACCACTTCCTCTAAGATCTAACTTTCTGGCTGCTATATTTCTAACATTTTCCTTAATTAATTTGATGAAGTTTTGAAGAAGGCACTGTTCAATACTCAGTTAAAGAGTCTTCACTGATTGT
Source organism: Protopterus annectens (assembly GCF_019279795.1). Lineage (NCBI taxonomy): Eukaryota > Metazoa > Chordata > Ceratodontiformes > Protopteridae > Protopterus > Protopterus annectens. The sequence goes on along the minus strand of NC_056748.1, from coordinate 639,542,006 downwards.
AATCATATTTCATTTTTTGTAATCATATTTAATTTTGGTTACCACTTGCATTTAACATGATATTGTAAGGGACAAAGGCATAGCCTGGTTGGTTCACTCATGCTTGCCCTGCATTTGTTGGTATTTAAACTAAGATGCAGTCAGCAGGTCCAATCACATGAGAGCTCCCCACTCTAGACACACATCCTACACAGTGCAGTAAACTATGGTATATAAGCTCAACCCCTTTACAGCTGTTTTTCTATATGTGATGACATGCTCAACCATTGTCTGTATATAATAAAAACTTTCTTAAAAGGAAACTGAGGCTCATTTTTATCACTTATGACTAATAGGTGCATGAAGCAATGATTATTACATTCCAGGTATTTCACCATTCACAGATTATAACAGGCATTGAACAAGTAAAGCTCACATACTCAAAGTCCTTCTCAGTACTATTATTGTATCTCTTTAAAGACACTTGTTATTTGTCCTTCCCAGTTTCTGGGAAGGTCAGGATACAAACTTCCCCTTTGAGGGATGCATTCCTAACTTGGTTTTAAGTTCAGAAGAACCAACCCAGTATATGTTCAAAACAGTTGATAAATCATCCCTAGGGAGAGAGTAGACTCTCCAGGGATGAGACTGTCTTAGGTTCATAAATGAGAGAGAGAGAACAAACTTAATGCAAGTGCAACAGCTCAGTTTATATTACTGACTTGAACCAATGTCTTTAATAGCGTAAGCTAGAAAATTGAAGTTACAACAAAGCCTGATCATACCATCACATAATGATAGTGCTTCTTAGGAAACTGTACCTTTTGCTGAAATTGTTAATTGTATGTTCACAGTGTTTTTGATAGAAATTGTATAAATCACTTCATTTTTAGATTAATTGAATTTTGTCCAGAGGTCAAAAACACTCCACTGATATCTTGAATAAAATAAATTACAAACTGTCATGTCTTGTCTCATGGCTTTAATGCATTTTAAAAGGAATGTGAGATAACAAACCCTCATAACACAGGCAACCCCCAAAATTCTCTTAGTTATTGGCAACTCCAGCATATATACAAAATAAGACACATACATAGCTGGACTTTTTAATGAACTGTTGACAATGTTATGCCAACTTGGGGCCAATATTAGGGGCATCTCAACTAGATTTGAAATAATTAATGTTAATTATGACAAGGTGATAGTTTGTGTTACAGTAAACAAACTAAGGCTTCCTCTCTTTGTTATTCAACAGTAAAGCAAGCTAGGGGAAAAATCCAGTTGCATGATCTCCCTTCGCATTTTGTGCCACCTATACACCATGACAAATGTTGACACTCATTTTCTGGCTAAAGAAATAGTGTCATAGATTAGATTCTGGAATCTGTCAGCCTAAAGGAAGGAGGCCACAATGCTTTGCATCCTGTAAATTTATTTTTTTGTCATTGCAAAACTACTGAAGAGGAAGTTTTTTTGTCACACAGACTTCAGTACCATTAGTTTTCTGGATGTCCAGTTTTTTGTTAATGAGATGGGAGTTAGTCAATATGTTCCATTTAGGAAGAGTACTGCTGTGAATAATTTTTTGCATGCTTCCAGCATCCTGAACATCTCATTAAGTCATTGCCTTATGGTGAATTTAGAAGAGTATGGATAAATACTTCTGAGATGGCTTCTAAAGTGAAATCTCTCAGTGAAGTAGAGGAGAGATTATCAGCCATTGGGTATTCTAGATCTATTCTTAATGAAGCAAAGAAAAAAATGTTGAATAATGTGATAAGTAGGGAACAATTGCATGAGAATAGTAAGTTTGGACATATAATTCAATTTACTTCAGGAGTGGAGGGGACTGAAAATAAAACATTTTGTGTTACTAGGTTTAGTCCCTTTTCAGACACACTTAGGTGGTTACAAGGTTATGGCCAATGATAACATCTGATTGACAAACTCAGCACTTTATTTCCACAACATGTAACTTTTTCTTTTGGTAGATTTTTAAACCTAAAGAATTGTTGAGCTACCCAATTTCCAGTCAGACCCAGAATAGTTAATTAGGGTCTTTTCGTTGTGGGAGATGCAGTGTGTGCCATAGCATCAGAAATGTATTTAATACTATGATCAATGGGCACAGATTTGTCTCTCAAGCAAGGTTTAATTGTCAATCATGTGGTATTATATATATTCTGGGTTGCGGGTGTGATGAGGTTAGATGGTATATAGGTCAGACCAGAAGAAAAGTTAAGATTAGAATTTTGTAACATTTGGGAAATATTAAAAGGGGTAATATAGGCTTCAGTCCAGTGGCAGAAGATTTTATTGAAGCCCATTCAGGAAATGTTGATTTCCTGTTTTTTAGTGTATTAGCCCAACCATCTGGCAATTGTGGAAGTGGTACTCTATTTGCTAATAAGTTAAATCAGCAGGAGACTACTTTCATTTTTCATTTTGGAACCTTGGTCCCACGTGGATTAAATCAGGAGGTGTTGTTACATTGTTGAAGAAATTTCATTGATAATATGCCCATAAATGTATGTGTGTGTGTGTGTGTGTGTGTGTGTGTGTGTGTGTGTATTTTTAATATGAGTACATACACATCTTATGAGAGGGTGGTGTTGCATTTTTTTATGTAAACTTGGTTGATTTTTTTTTGATGATGTTATTGCTGTAGAATTCATGTTAATTTTGTTTGTGTAATTTTGCTGCTCCTGACGTTCTATGGGAAATGTAGTAGTTTTTCATGACTAAGGGATGTGTTTATGTATAACGTGCACTGGACACTTTAAAAGTGGGATGTATAGAGAAATTTTGAAACACAATTGTTTAATTCATTAGTATATTTAAGCTTTAGAATTTGATATCCCTTGAAGGTGAAATGTCAAGGTACCAGGATTAATGCTGTTTGGTACTCCAAATCTGTGTATGCCTTTTGGATTTATTAGGAAGTTTTCTGTCTCTGATGTATCTTTTTTTTTTTGATTTCCTCAACTTCAGAAACAGACAAAAAATGAGTTGAACATGGATGCTAAATGTTACAAGCCACAATGATAAAAGTTGTGCTTGAATAGCATTTCTATGCTTGAAGGATGTGGTATAAGTTCTTTAAGATTTGTAAATTTAAATGCGCTACTGGTGGTGTCTTGAAGAAGAGCTACATTCTAGAATCAAGACAACAACCCAAGCCTTGAAACTGTTCATGCAATTATAAATACCAGTATTACTGAAAACAATATAGGAGCTTATCATAAATGGTGTCCCCTACTGAGCACATGAATTTTGTGCTTAAACACTGGGCAATATAAAATATTTTAACCATCAATACACTGAGGATAATTATTAAAAGGCATTCAAATATAAACAAATGTATATTGATTACTTACATCAAACCAGTGTACAACAAATGGTATGAAATGTAGAGGTGGCAATATCAGAATTGTCATACTGAAAACTAATATCTTTTTCCTTCCTCTCCACTAGTTATACTCTTTAATTAAATCATTCTTATTTCTCTGTGCCAGTGGACACCATGATATAATGTCATATAATTAAGAAAAAGAACAGGGAGGGGCATGGCCATGATGGCGAGCAGTTAACAGCACAGTATTTTTGCCCTGCTTCATTTTAACATCTCTGACATGATTCTTATAGAAAAAAATTCAAGGGAAACATTTCAAAATTTAATGGATGCATAATCAAACTACTTCTGACAAAAACTTCTATGAGAAAAAAATAAGCTTGAAACCTTTTTTATCATTTTTTTTCTGTCAAGAAACTCATCCCCCTCAGAATGAGTCATTCTAAACCCAGTGTATTGGACAATACAATAAAAAAGACATTTAGTCAATACTCAGCAACATCAATGAACTTTAGATGTAAAGATGGATAAAAGGTAGAAGTGCTAAGTGAACCTCTTAAACAATAATATTCACAAATTTCAAATACATAAGTGGCAATGGCTGATTTATATTTAAGAATGACTGACAGTGAGAATAATAATGAATTTCTCCTGAAACAAAATAACTTATTTTGGGGAAAAATAGAAGACCTAAAAAACAGATCCAGAAGGAACAATATTAGGATTTATGGCATCCCTGAGAAAGAGGAAGGAGACAGTATGTTTCAATTTCTAAATACCTGGCTGCCTAAGATATTAAACCTGTCTGAAGCTTTGTCCTTCAGTATTGAGAGGGCACACAGATCACTTTCCAACCGTTCAATAAAGAAAAATCCACCTACACCAAGGTCAGTGATTGTTAGATTCTTTTCCAGCCAAGATAAAGACCCTGTTTTAAAACAGCATGGACTAATTATCCAGTTAAAATAAAAGGAAACATAAAAGTTGATAATGATTATTCAACTTCAGTTATGACAAAAAAGAAAGCATGTGTACCTCCTATAAAGAACTTAAAGAAAAGCAATATTAAAGCACACATTTTGTTTCCAGCAAAAATATTAATCTTACAGAAGGATAAAGGACTTTTAACACTTTGGAAAATGCACTGGAGTTTATACAGAGGAATAAAATGCTAGAAAAAAAAAACAGAAGAAATGGACTGCAGTTTGTCTATGCCCCTCAAAAGAAATGCAACAAGAAATGGATGGTCAATTAAAGACAAAACAGTAAAAAACTGAAAGATAAATGAAAAATGAATTAATACTCCTTGTAATATTTGTTCTATAACATAAAAAGTATATGAATAGTAAGGATCAGATAAGAATACAATTTTCTACAAGGTAAATCATTTTTATTCCTTATTTCAAATGATCTTCTTTAAAGTTATATATAAGTGATGCTAATTAATTCCAAATAGAGCTTAATCAGTCATGCTATACCTATCAATATACGTAAAATATCAGTATGATGAAGCTTATGTAAAGAACCAAGCATTTTAAATTCTTAATAAGGTTTTGTTTGCTATGAACATGCAAAATACAGTACTTTGAATATAAAATGACAGAAAAAATATAATAGCTGCATTCTAATTCACACGAGTGGCTGTTTTACATATCCAAAAGAAAGTATTGGTAAGTCACTAAACAATTAGCACATCATTGACACCTGTACAAGCTAAATTCTTATCACACATTACCGACATTCTTTCAACACAAGTTTTGTTAGGTCTCCTTTAAAGAATGATATAAATCTTTATATTAAATAATGCATGAAATCCTGAGAAAACATCTGCATTTGAAATGTTGGAGTCGTTTTATCTCTAATTATACTTTGTTACTGTCTTCTTATAATATTCAGTAGTTATTTACTGATTAAGGTAACTTGCTAAGCCTTTATTTTAAAATGAAGGTTAAAATGAGCACTCAAGATAGTCGTGAGTTTATCTGTACATGCAGTGTTTATGAAAAGATATTATCTGTATTTGGGGGAGCATTTGAAAGTTTAAAGTGTTTCCTGTTTTTTATTGAAAAGATGTTTTATATGGGCTTATATTTAATGATGAAGAGTTTAAATTCACCCACAAATGCTGCAAGAATTTCTATGCATGCAAGTAGAGCTAAGCAAACTATTTTCATGCCTTTAACATTAATTTAGCTTTAAAAGAAGCTGTATAGTAGTGCAAACACTTTTGTGAAGCTTTAAAAGCTTTAAAATATTCTATGAGATGTTATTCTTAGCTTCTTTTTCTTCCTTAAAGTGAAAGCTGACCTTTCGGCTTACCCTCTGTACCGGAAGTGATGGATTAGAATGTTAAAATGGGAAATGCAGTGTGCTTTAAGTATTAGTACTGATGAATTAACTTAAAATTATTCATATCTATAAATTAAACCACATTGTATTAAATCATACATAAGAAATGTACATAATTCATGTCATATAATAAATTAAAAGTAAAACATTAGCTTTAAAACCAATATTGGTTTGTTGTTGTAATTGCGTGTTATATATTAACAGCTAGATGGCTTGCTTTAAAATAACAAATGGAACACACTGCAGCTTATAATAAGACACTTCTGGCATGACACAAATAATTATATTCTCTGGTATTTGATTTAAAAATCACAAATAGATTATATTTGCTAGATTTTATTTATAAAGTATTTGATGTAATTCAAATTTCCTCTGATAAAATGCATAATTGTGCAGTCACAGAAACTTGGTTCAAGGCCTCAGAGAGTACCCCAGCCTTGCAAGGCTACAATGCCTTCCACACCTTCAGACCACAAAATGAATGCGTGAAACCAAAGGAGGTGGTATTTTAATCTATATTAGAGATAAATTCACTTCCTGTTTAGTTGATTACTCAAGGTCCAGAATATGGTGGGTAAGACCCCCATTCAAGTCATAGTCAGTTATAGATCCCCCTCCATGGGTCACGACACCCACAAAGTCTACTTGACCAAACTGGACAATCCAAATATTACTGAACACATTGGTTATGGGGAGATTCAATTATCCCGCCATCAACTGGGAAATCTACACTAGCCCTAACTCACTAGCACAAAAGTCCCTTGACTTCGTTAATTCAAATCCTCTGGAACAAATTGTCCATATCCTAACAAGGGGAACAAACATTCTGGATCTGGTCCAAACCAACACATCAAATAGATGCACTGTGCAAGTCTTGGACCCTCATTAGTTAAAACTGATCACAAATCAGTCACCTTTGAGCTGTCACTAACACCATAACAAACAAAGGGTGACTAAAAACTTCACAAAGGCAAACTATACCATCCTGAAGGATGGAGGTATAAATGCATTCCAAGCCCCACCCCAAGCTGGAAGTGGTAACTGTGCCAAAGCTTACACTTATGCCCTGTACAATCACTTGCATAAGTGTATAAGCTCGGCCGTACTAGAAAGAATCAAAGCCATAGCCCCAAGTAAAAACAAGCTACCATGGTGGACATCCAGCATTAACAAACTTTAGAATAAATGCAAAAAGTTGCTATCCAAGAAAAGAAAGGTAAGGCCCCAATAATGGAACAGTACCCTCCTCAGCCTCAACAGGCAAATAAAACAACTTATTGAATCCTCCAAGGGCTCCTTTGAGAGAAACTTAGCAAGTACAGCCAATGATAACCATAAGGCATTTTACAGCTACATATGTACCCTAAAGGGAAGGACCCAAGCAAGTGCAGAGCTAGTGGCCAATGGTATCACACACACACTGACCCGCAAAGAGATAGTAAACCGGGTCTACTTGAAAACACTGACACTCCAAAACACCGATGATGAGAACACCGAGACCGGAAGATCGACAACTGAGATGATGGACAGTTTAAAAGCCCAATGCTGAGAACACTGACATGTTAAGGTAAGTGTGTGATAGTGACAGACTTTAGGGTTGGGGCGGGTTAAGTGAGTTAGGGTTAGGGTGCGGGTAAGGTAAGTGTGCGATAGTGACAGACTTTAGGGTTAGGGGCGGGTTAAGTGAGTTAAGGTTAGGGCACGGGTTAGGTGAGTGTGCGATAGTGACAGACCTTAGGGTTAGGGTTTGGGTTAAGGTTAGTGCATAGATAGTTGTGTATGTACGGTTTAGTGTAGGTTTGTGTTTTTGGTGTGCTTGTGTTGTGTATGTGTTTTTCGGAAAAGGTATTTGTTGTTGCACAACAGCTCTTGCCAACTTTTACTCTGCATTGTCCCAGTCACTGATGAGGTAAAGGAAGGCCTGCTTTAATGTCGAAGTGTCCTTTTTATAATTTGGCCTTTTAAACCTCTTCTTTTCATTTCTTGTGCAAGGCTGGGTGGCTAAAGTTCTTGACTGTATTTAGTATCAGGTCCATAAAATAGCATTTGCATATTTAACAATTATAAACTGATAGCATTGTTTATTGCCCTGACCTTATTTACATTGTTCTGCATGAAATAAACATTTGCAGCTTTAACAATTATAAACTGGTAGCATTGCTTTTTGTGCTGGCTTTATTTATATTTTTTCTGCATGAAATAAACATTTGCTGCTAATAAACTCTTGCAAGTCTGTAAGCAAACTGATAACCTCAAATGAAACTAAAGCAGTAATGTAACACTGTGCATTTCTGCACCTATATAAAATTATTTTTAACTGTTGAACTTTTTATATTTACTCCTGACCCTCAGATTTTAACATACTGTTGTGTGAGTGAAACTCCACCCATTGTCTCACCATAACCGTTTCTTTAGCTGACATCATTTAACTTTTCAGTATCAGTGAATGCTGCAAGAATTTATCATTACTGTCTAAAATTTTCTTGGATAAATAGTAAAACTGTAACTGCATTAAATTTAGTTTTACCATACTGCATTATGACATTCAGTACTGTCTTTAATTTAGCTTGTTAAGCTGGCTCTAGTCTGACCTGATGTGCTTGGTAAACTGCCATTTCTGTATGAAATATATATAGTCTTAAACTGATTACATAAACACATTTATTACCAGATTTAAACTTATCTTTTATACAATGTAGTATTGACTTTTACATTCTGTAATATTTGTGAATTTTTTTTGTCTCTGTCTGTATTAAGATATTGTTTATGAATTGCAGCACTTTAATACAAAGTTCTTAACTAATGACTGCTAAACAAAATGATAACACAAAAAAATAATTTGCCAAATCTGTAACTGTAAACCCTTTGTTCTGTGAATTAACTTGACCATTATTTCTGGTATGCCCTAGAAGACATAGATGCATACGGTTACCCTTTTTTTCTAACTGGCCACACCCAATATGTCTTTCTGAGCACTTTAGCTGTGTCAGCTGAACTGGAATTTATTTTATCTTTAACCCATAAATCTGCATGTGTCTGTTGTAACCAATTCTTTAAAATCTGTACATTTGAAAAAATCTTGTCACTGAAATCTAAAACAGCATATAACTCTAATCACATGTTCATACCTAGTACAGAGTTGTTACACTTTGAACTGTTAGCTGCTGCAATCTTTGACCCTTTAAATCCTGACAAGACTGCATTTGTATCCTCTAATAAAGGTCTATTTGTAACTGATTTGTCTGTAAAAAATAAAATATTGTCTTTTCTTTTAACCTTAAACAATGACAAATCTGATGTGGTGCCTGACTGCCACACCCTTTACAGATAGCTATGGAATGCATTCTTTCTTTATTTTGCTCTGAACCGGTAGCAATTTTACTTTGGGCTGAAGTCTGTTTTTCAGTTATACTGAAATTTACTTTATCAAAATCTGTACTCTGATTGATCTTACCCCCCCCCCCCAATACAATATTTGCACTTGCTTCTGGAAACAAGAAACTATGTGAAATAATGTGAAACTAAGACATTGCCTGCATGTTATGTACGTTAACTGTGTTGACGTCTGTATGTTTAATACTGCAACATAATTGTGCACTTTGAATTACATGTAAACAAGAATGTATTACATTCTGAACATTTGTATGTGAAACTGTACTACAACTTAACATTTTATGTTGAATTGTATGTGCTGAAGCATTTATACAAGAACCTGTGTCTGAAATTGTACTGATAGCCTGCTTTTGTGATTTAACCCTTTTGTGTTTAGAAATATTTAACATTCCTGAGCTAATAACCTATAACTTACAACCCCCCCCCATTTCTGAACACAGTTTCTTTAGACTTCTTTACCCAGGTTTTAAATTTACAGCAAAGATTTATGGATGTCTTAACTGTAGAAGTATTACTTGACATGTCTATGCAACAGGTATGCAAATGAGTTTTACTGATGAATTTAAACTTTTTGAGCTGTTAACTAAAAAGTGCATATAAAGTCTTACATAACTTTATGGTCCTGGAAGAATGTGTCCTATTGTCTGTAGCTTTTTAACCTTTTCCTTGCTTCTTGGCTATGTGATGTCATGCTGGAAACTTGAAAGTTTGTAAAAATAGCTGTTAACTGGATAATATATTTTATTTTCTGAAGGAACACTGCTGAAGTTTGTTGATTTAGTGCTAGTCTTCTGAAGTTCTTTGGGGCTTTTTCTGAAGTAATCACTGATGCTGTGCAATTTAACAGCTGCATTTTCTGTATGTAGAGGTTGTCTGCTGTGTCCCTTTGCTGCATGAAGTAGTGCTGTCTTACTGAAAGGTCTGCTCTGTAATGATAGACTGTTGTGCCATAATTTCTGACTTATTCTGTACAGAGTTCACAGTCTTTATTTATGGAAAAACACTGGTATGCTGTTGAAAAGTCTATTATGAAACTGATAGACTGGAAAAAAGTGGGACTGTAAACTGTTAATGAAACCTTGAAGATAAGCTGGCTGCTGCACTAAAAATTGTACTTGAAATGTTTACTTACTACAGTTGTCTCTGTTGAAGTTCTGAAGTGTTTGGAATGAACAAAGGTCACTGATAAGTTTGCCTGGAATGAAACACTCCATTCTGTAGTCTTTTTCTGTAGAACACGTAGTTGAATGAAACACTGCTATTCTGTAAATGTTTTGTAAAACACATGTAGTCTGACTGCTGATGTAAGGTCGCTATGGAGCTTTGGGAGTTACTTTAACTGTTTTACTACATTCGCAGTGACTCGCCATTGTAAGACTTGATAAGACTGTACTGTACTGAAATTAACTGGAAACAACTGAAATGAGACTGGAATGAAGGTCTTTATCTGTTAATTACCCAAACTCTTGCTGAACAGGTGCCAGTCTCTCCTTTATGGGCCAAGTCTTGTGTACTTTTCAGAATGAATTCTCCAAACACTGTAGTTCATTTAATAAGGCTTTTTTAGTTGTTTCAAATATCCAAATACTGTTTTCATTAACAATACTGATAAACAACAACAGTCTAGAAATTCTGGAATGCTGGTTAGTAATAACAGTGCTACTAAATATATCCAAAGTTTCTGCACATGTCTTCTGATTGTCCTGAATAGTGTATACTGAAACAGTCTTTAATTGACCTGTCTTCTGTACTCAGGCGTGAGTGTCTGTATTGTAGCTTAATCTTCTCTGTAATGTCAGGTCAATCAAAACTGACTGACTGACTTACCTAACTGCATCTGAAGTATATTTTAATAATACCAACACCCTGTAATGCTTTACATGCCTTCTTAGCCTTGGTTCTCAGGTCTTGTCTTGTTTTGCAGTCTTTTAAGCACCTAGCTGTCCTGTTATTAATGTTTCCTTGATTCTTCCCTTGAGAAAGAGAACAGAAAAAGAACACTATGTAGCCTTGCCTTGAGAGCTGTTATCTGTCATTCTTGACCAGCAAGGTTATTCTTCTGCTTAACTGTCTTTTAAATGAAACACATTTTACCTTTTAGTCTGTCTAATGTGTAATAACTACTTTAAAAGGAAGTCACTAATCTAACAATAGTATACTTGGTTAGTAAAGACATTGCCTTGAGAGCAAAATAAGTTATAACCCCCTATACTCTGCACTTATCTGGCCCATAATTGAGTATAATACCCCATTTGGCATGTACTTTTCTACGCACCTGCACCAATAGAGACACTTCAGAGATTTTTATCAAAGAAGGTCAAGGGGCTCCGGTATATTCTTTACACAACAGACTAAAGTCCCTGTCACTATATTCCATATTGTACAGGCTTCTTAGCAAAGACTTATGCATGGCCTACAGAGCAATCCAAGACCCAAATCTAATGAACTTCCTGCATATCCATAAATCAAATAGGACTAGGCTACCCATTTGAGGGACCTAAATATGGCCTGTGACTTAAGGGACAGATTTATCTCCATGTTGCTGCCACATCTTTGGAACAGGGTACCAATTCATGTGAAACAGAGCACCTCTATGACACTGTTCAAGAGGAACCTGGACAAGTGGATGGGGCACTGTAAATTCTTACCAGGGATAGAGCCCACAACCCTCCTGGACATGGGCAGTCATCACTAAATGCAATCTTGAGTATTTATTAGCATTTCTATGGTATTACATTGAGATGAAATGGCTAGGCTTAAAATGACCTCCAGGTTGATTGACTAGTAATCTTCTATGGTCTTATAAATAAGATAGTGGGCTGACTGCAAGAAATGAAAGTATATACTAAAATGAAGGAACTAAAATAACAATTTCCTGATACAAAAGGAATGGTATATCTCTTCTTGTTTTCCTAACATCATAGTGCATATGGGTTATTACTGAAGTTTGGACTTCAAGTGAATAGTTAATGGTATAAGGTAGATAGTATAAGCAAAAATAGAAAGAAATAAGGACAGATAGACATGTATATAGTTATTTGATTTTTATATAAATAATTTTATACACTGGAAATAATATAAATAATAATAATCAGCTCCTTAACCTTTATAATAACAAATGTGAAAATAACATCTGATAACCTTCTTATTGTAGTCTGAGGACAAAAAAGAGGTTGTAAGAGAAGATGGGAACTGTGATAACTAATCTAGTTCATTTAAAGTGAAATGGGACCTAAGTAGCCTTTTCTGTCTTTCTTAATAACATATAGAAGGGCTTTCTTAAAATTATTTATATTAAGATAAGGAACATACGTGCATGAAGCCAAAGCATGAGCTAAATGTAGTTAATCTAATGGGGAGGTTGAGATGTGGTTTGTTTGATTTTTGTCAACAGACATGAGATTTGTTATTCCATGGTTGAATGTTTTAAGGTTGTATTGTTAGAGAATATTCTAATTGTTTTAACTTTTTGTCCATAGCTGAATGTTCTTTATCATTAGCTCTGAAGTATATAACAGTTGTTCACATAAATGTATTTTTTAGTAATATGTTCTCTTATAAATGTCTGATTTTAAATGTTTATCTATTAATATTAATGGATTAAATAATCAAGTAAAGAGGGTAAGCTTGCTGAAATAGTTGAAGTTACATGAAGCTCAAATAGTATTTTTACAAGAAATGCATTTACTCAAAAAGAATGTTAATAAATTATCATTAAAGAATTATTTAATTCTGGTAGGTTCTGGTTTTAGATCTAAAAGAAGAGGCACGCTCATTCTGTGGAAGAATTTCCCAGTTTTGCCTAATGCAATGGATACTTATGTTGATAAAAACAGTATGTTAAGTATTGTTATAATTGAATGGAACTGGAAAATATATACTTCAGTAAACTCTTATTGGATTCCTGCAGTTGGAACTAAAAATGCAAAAAAAAATATATCTAGCTATAACCTATTATATGAATAGTGATGTCATAATGGCTGGGGATTTTAACAGTATCTTATTTGATAAGGACACCACTGCTAATAAGAAACCCATAATCACATCAAGAACACGTATCACATTTTGCAAACCTTATGAACATAAAAGATATGCATGAACTTAGAAAAGTCCATTCACTTCAATACACCCATTGTTCTTATAGATATGGAACTCAGACAAATATTGATAAGGTTTCTGTTACAGGCAATTTAATTTCAAATATAACAGAATTTTCCATAGTGTCATGTCGATTATCAGATCATAATGCTATTGTATTCAACATTATTTTAAAAAATAATATGTTAATACATCATAAAAGACTACCAGCATGCATTGTTAAAATAAAGGGATTTAAGGATTGGTATGCAAATGAGATCAAGAACTTTATAGTAATAAACACAAATGATAAAGTAAATGATATTGTCCTTTGGGACTCATTAAAGGCTTACTTAAATGTTAGAATTACATGCTGGTATATAACTAAAACAAAAGACTGGATAAATAATTAAATACATTACAAACAAAAGTAGGTAAAATAAAGGTATACCTATAACCAAATTACACTGTTAGTCAGAACTAAACAATCTGAATACAAAATACATTGAAATTCTAAATCATAAAGTGTTGATAAACTTGGAAAAACTAAAACTTCAAACGTATTCAGTGAACCTATCAAACTAACATAAACTTGCTATTAGACCTAAGAAAATGAAAAGACTAAATCACATTAAAGAAAGTACAATACAAATAAATAACAGAAAAGAAAGGAAAACAGATATAAAAGCATTCTTGAATGTTTTGGAACATTCTATGAAAATATGAACAAAAATTCAAATAGTTTAATCAATGATGAGATAGTAGAAACTTTTCTAAAGGAAATATAAGTAATAACTTAACAAGTGAACAATTAAATAAAAACTGATAGACCCTTTACTTTAAAAGAAATAAAATATCAAATTAAAAAGTTAAAAAAAATAATAAGGCTTCTGGTTTGGATGGTCTTATACCTGGATTATACAGACTATTGCTAGATAATGCAGTCTTTATGCTAGAAAAAGCTTTCAGGGAAATAAGAAATACTTCAGAAGTTCCTTCATCATGGAAATATTCCTTCATCCCACCTATTCTGAAGCAAGACAAAGATCCAACAAAGTGTCTTTCTTATAGACCCATTGCACTCATAAATGTTGACTATAAGATGTTCATGTCTATTTTAGCAAATAGAATTAATCTAGTAATACCCAAATTAATTAACAATGATCAAACATAATGCCCCATTCGGCATGTACTTTACTAAGCACCTGCAGCAATTAGAGAGACTTCAGAGATTTTTAACAAAGAAGATCAAGGGGCTTCAGTATGTGCCTTACACAGACAGACTTCTTCTTCTTTCAGCTTTTCCCGGTTAGGGGTCACCACAGTGGATCGCCTGTCTGCTCATGATTGGCAGTGGAGTTTTACTGAGTCGAGTTGCCAGCCTGGCGTCCAACATTCCAAAGAAGACACACACACACACACACACGCACACACACACACACTCACACCTAGGGCCAATTTAGAGTGTCCAATCCACCTACAGCATGTCTTTGGGATGTGGGAAGAAACCAGAGCACTCGGAGGTAACCCACGTGACCACAGGGAGGGTATGCAGACTCCGCACAGAAGGCACCCCAGCCGAGGATCGAACCAAAGAACCTCTTGCTGTGAGGTGACAATGCTAACAGCTGCACCACCGTGGCCACCTTAAAGTTCCTTATTTTATTTTGAATAGACAGGTACAAGATAATATACTAAGGATACATACACTAATATACTATATAAATAAAAATAAAAAAGATCTTTCTATTATCAGTCCCGATTTAGACAAAGCTTTTGACTCAGTGAATTGGCCTTATTTAGTAAAGCACTTAAAGAATATAACTTCTCAGCTGAGTTAATAGCATTAGTTTCACCCACTATCTCCCCTACTTTTTGCACTAGTAATTGAACTTTTTGCTAACTTTGTTAGGTCATACAAAATATGGTATAAAAATAGAAGATGATTTGGAACTAAAGATTTAACTCTGCAGATAACATTCTGCTTAAAATAGGAAATATAGAAAAATCATTAGAACACAAAATTAGTTCTATTAGGTAATTTGAAACTATTTGTAGAAAGTCCAGACCAAGGAAAGGAACCTCCCTGAAACCAGACCAAAACTAATAAAACCAAGTTTATTTAGCGCTTTCATCAGAGCATAATGAATGACTTCTTCAGAATGATAAAATGAACCATTACACTCCTATAAATACTGATGTTTTAAAACACATGACATGTCACAACCAGTATTAACAGTAATACCTTAATTATATCTTAAAGAACCAAAGCAAACATTTTTAAAACAAAAATACACAAATTTTAATTAAACTGATGATTGTTAAAACAACTAAATAAATCAACCCCCCTTCACAAATACACAAACCAATATCAACTCTGAAATATTTAAATAATTAAATGTCATAAGAACACAATTTTAACAAACTAGCAAGACTGCAACTGTCACTGGGACCTGGGGATACGTAGGCATCTAACCTTATTTGCCAACATAATTTTTTACATTCAAGGAAATCTTGCCACAGACAACCCCTAGGGTCTTGTTTAACCCCTTCAACTACCACAGATTTAAATTCATGTGCAGGGAACCTTTCTATGTGCCTGTATAAAGTGTTGTTAGTGTTGGAATTCTGAATGTCCCTACCATGCTCATATATACATTTTTTTTAATCTCCTTTTGGTTTTATCGATGTAAAAACCTTTACACTTCATACACAAAGAAGCATACACCACCCCAAAAGAGCTGCAAGTGAATTTGCCATTAGTTCTAATTAAAGTATGATTTATTTTGACTTTATTAACATTCAGGATAAAGTGGCACTGAGAACAAAAAATACATCTTTTGGTGCCAATTGCACCAAGGTAAGTGGAAGTACCCCCACCCACTCCAAAAGATTTTTAAATGTAGTCCGTCTTTTAAAAGCTAACTGAGGTGTTTGCCCTATTGTGTCAGTTATACTTTCTTCTCCTCAAAAAATCTGCATTGTATATACTTAAATGGTCTACTTAAAATCTGGTGACAAAGGAACATGTATATTGCCTGGAAGAACTAGGATCACCCATACTAACAATATTATCAGAGTTAACTCTCATGTTGTTAAGTAGTGGTAAAATGACCCCATCCTGCCTCTTATTAAGAACCTCATTATATACTTTGGTCACCAGATTGACAGGATAATCTCTAGCCCTGAAAATTTCTGAAAGAACATTACATTGAATGTAGAAGTCTTGTTCTCTACTAACCGTCGGGGCTAATCTAACAAACTGACCTTTAATAATGCCCTTCTTAATGTGTTCAGGGTGGTTACTGTGATAGTGTAGAAAACTATTACTAAACGTTGGTTTCCTATAAAGGTTACTGACAAATTGGTGACTCATTAAATCTTTTGTTAGTTCTACATCAAGGTAAACAATCTTATGTGGGTTGTAAGAATAAGTGAATTTTAAAAATTCTGTAGTGCTATTGATGTACAAAAGAAATTCTTGAACTTCATTAAAATCACGCTTCCATAATAAAAACAGGTTGTCTATATATCGCAAATACAGAACCCATTTGTTGGCAAAAGGGGAATTAAATAAAAATTTCCTTTCTCACATTAACATAATAATGTTGGCAAAATGGTGGCACAAATGGCCCCCATTGCTACACCCATCTTTTTAAAAAAATATTGACCCTTGAAGAAAACAAAATTGTTCTTAAGAACTAATTCCATTAGTGGCACCAACACAGCCACTTGTTTATTACTAAATAGATGTGTGTCATATAAAAATTCCTCAAACCAATCAATGCCTAAGGAGTGGAGAATAACATTATAAAGATTAATAATATCCACAGTTAAAAATTTACAACTTGCATCAAAATGTAAATTACTGAACTTCTTTAAATAATGCCCTGAGTCAATACATATGTGTTCTTTGTTATTTAACACATTCTTAAGCAAAGTATCAATGTATTTCCCCAAAGTGTTAGTTTTAGAACAACATGCACTAACAATCGGTCTTAATGGAGGATTGTGCTTGTCCTTATGTATCTTTGGAATACCAAAGATACTTGGCACTATGGGGTATTTAGTCAACAAAATTTCTGCATGAACAGACTCTATTTGACCTTGACCTTGCATGTCTTTCAACATACCATAAATTCGACAATGTAAAATATTCACATAATTCAAAGACACTTCCTCATACAAAGACCCATCCAGCAAAAGTACATTTATCCTGTTAATGTAATCTTGTTTCGCCATTACCACTACCCCACCCACTTGTCATGTTTCATCACCCGTATTGTTCTATCTTTACAAAATTTAAACAACAAGTTCCTTTCATTAGTAGTTAAATTGTCATTAAATACTCCTTTTTGGTAATTGAGCAATGCCCTAAAATCAAACTCATACATCTTGCCAAACAACGCTAAACTATTAACTAAAGAGCGATTGAACAAGCTTCTTCTACACAAAACAGATGAGTTTGCACCAAACGAGTCATTATTAATCAATAATTTTAAATTCTAATTCCTATCAAACAATTTTTAATCTAATATAAGTTCCACAATGCTGGAACGCCTGGCAGGTACAAAATTAAACCCTTTGCTGAGCAAGTTAGCAACAGTCATATCAAAAGTCTGAAATGAAAAAAATTTGTACTGGTACTTTCAGATATAATTAAGGTATTACTGTTGTTACAGGTTGCAACACATCATGTGTTTTAAAATATCAGTATTTATAAGAGTTTAATGGTTCATTTTATCATTCTGAAGTCATTCATTATACTCTGATGAAAGTGCTAAATAAACGTAGGCATGTTTCATGGAGGTCCCTTTCCTTGGTCTGGACTTTCTACAAGTGGTTTTGTGTTTTGCTTCTTTGTTTATCATAATTTGAAACTATTTCAAACTTTAAATTTAATCATAATAAAACAAGTACATTATTAATCAATAAGAAATTAAAAAAATCATTTAAAATATTCTGATTCCAATTGGAATAACTCTCAAATTAAATATATTGGTATCATCATTACATCTAACAGTAAGGAAATTATACAAGTGAAATTTCAACATGTTACTGATAAAATTAAAACTCTATTCACAACTTGGAATAAATTTTCTTTACTATAGAAGAACGTTTACTGTTAATTAAGATGGTAATGCTCTCTAAAATATTATTTGTTATACAATCATTAACATGGTCTCTACCAAAAAAATAATAATGTAAAAGACCAATAACATTCTACTTAAATTTCCTTGGCATCCCAATACATCAATAATTTCTTTTAATTGTCACACAAAATGTCAGGATAGTGGTGGAACAGGATTCCCTGATATTCAATTGTATGCTACTTCAGCTATTATGAAAAACATTGCTTTGTGGTTAAATTCATCACATGAATCAAAACAGAAACTAATGCATCAGGTAATATTATTTAAAAATAAACATATTACTACTTGTTATAAGCAAACAGTTCCTAACACTTTTGTCTGGGTATTAAAAAAATCATTGTTTAAATGGAAACATTTCTTCTATTCAAATTCCCTATATAAATAAAATTCTTTCTTCCTTCTGGAAGTTCAGATATTCTAATTATTGTATTAAAGACCTAATCTTTTCAATTTTTCCAATATCATACACAAATTAATGCTTAGAAACTCACAATCTCATTGGAATGTTAGATCTAAAAGAACAAAATAATTTAATTTGTTGGCATCAGATTTTACATGGAATTGAATACATACTGTTGAAAACTTGATGTCTAAATACAGTCATTGTTCTAATAACTGGTTAATACTACAAATATGTAGAAATTTTGTAAATTCAAAAATAAATAAGATATTTAACTTGGATAAGAAATCTTTCCCCCAAATATTGGAATTCCTAATTGATATTTATAATAAAGCAATGGAAAATAAGTCTTCACAGATTTATATAATTATTGGATTAGACTTCTTATACTTAGATAATACTTTCTGGAATTATTCCACAAAAATTAATAATGGACATTTTTCTGATGAAGATAAAAAATAGTATCAAAATCAAAAGAAAAAAATCCTACATCCTCTTTATACTGGAAAATTTTCACCTAGAAATTATTGCACTGAGCATTTGTTACACCTTACCTGAAATCGATGTTCCGTCAGTTCACTCATCTGACATTTCAAACATTTCATTTCGATGAAACTAAATTCGGCATTTTCAACATTTGAAATGTTGACAGGAACCCGATTATTCCGGTAAAGTAAAAGAAAATCCTGTTTACTACTGAACAATGACCTTAAAAAGAACAATATTATGGCCACTTTGTTGTTTCCTGCAAAGATCAAATTATTTCTTATTGAAGAAACCAAAATATTTAACACACTGGAGGAGGCATCCACTTTTGTTAACAGCAATAAAATCCTGGAGTGGACAGGGCTAGTGATAGCATTTTGGGGGCCCCAGCAGCTTTCACCATACCACATCACTGCTAGCTATAGATCTTCCACCATGAGCCAGGATAAGCAAACCGCCTACCTCAGTTTACTGGCATCCCTCGCCATACAGCCCAACACCTTAGTCATGGGAGATTTCAACTATCCTTCCACAGACTGGGGGACATACATGAGCACAAATACACTCCCCCAGAGGTTCCCGGACTATTAACACAAATGCTCTGGAACAGATAGTCTGCATCAGCACTACAAGCTCTAATGTTCTGGACACAATACTTACTGATATGGGGGGGGGACACTGTACTTCTCCATGTGTGATGCCCTCCCTGGTTAAGTCAGACCACAAATCAGTCTCATTTGAAGTAACTACTGGGACTGACACCCTCACAGGAACAAAACTATAAAAAAACTTCACAAAAGCTAACTAAAGCATACTAAGCAATGGTATAAAAAACATCATACTACCCACAATTGCAGACACCAATGATCACTATGTAGAAGTATATGCAAATGCCCTGTACAGATGCTTAAGCAAATGCAGAAACTCTACTGTCCCTTGCCAGATCAAAACCAAGTCTTCCCGTAAAAACAAGCCACCATGGTGGATTTCAAGTATAAACAGATTATATAATAAGAGGAAGAATCTTTTGTCCAAAAGCAAGAGAAATATCACTTTGCAGAGGAAGAGTTCCCTCCTAATCCTAAACAAGAAAATTAAAAATCTTGTAAAGTCTTCTAAAGCCAATTATGACACTAAAATCACATCCCTAGCCAAGCATAATCATAAGGCATTTTTTAACTGCATCCAAAGTCTTAAAGAGAATACCCAGCTTTGTACAAAACTGGTTGTAGATGGGATCATTCATACCACACTTTAAGATATCACCAACCTACCTGCTGATAGATTTTCTACAAACTTCACTCCCCCATCCACACATACCATATTCAAAAGCATATCTGACACCAGCCCTTTGCCTAGTATCTCTACATAACAGGTCATCTCTACACTTGGCAAGGCCAAAAGCACAGTGTCAATGGGACCAGATAATATAACAGATTGTTTAATAAAAATCTAAAACAAGACCTAGCAGACACACTTAGTTTTCTCTTTAATCATATTTGGATAACTGGCTATAATCTTGCAGAATGGAGAACAGCAACAGTAATCTTCCAGCACAAAGGGGGGGGGGGCATCAACTGACCCTGGAAACTACAGACCCATAAGTCTAACCAGCTTCATCTGCAAGGCTACAGAAATAATTATCATGGATCTTATCAACAAGGACATAGGTAACCTCCAAACACTGGACCCAACTCAGTTTGACTTTGTTAAGGGTAGGCCTTTGACTTTGTTAAGGGTAGGCCATGCTTATTAAACCTGGTAGACTTCTTTGAGAATGTCACCAAAGCCATGGATGAAAGTAAGACAGTGCACACAATCTATGTTGACCTTGCCAAGGCTTTTGACACAATTCCTCACTCTGGCATCACTAAGAAACTCTCCTGGATGGGGATTAATCCGTATGTTACTAGATGGGCAGCCAAGTGGCTCAATGACAGAACACACACTGTCAAAATTGGTGATTCCACCTCCACCAGTACACCTGTCACTAATGGATTACCACAAGGGTCTGCACTGGGCCCCTTATTGTTGTGCATCGATTTCTCAGAAGTTCAGGCCAAAGTAGACAGCCTTTGGCTCGCCAAGTTCACTGATGATTGCAAACTGGTAGCAACCATTGAGTCCCCCAACAATGTCAACATATTCCAGGAAGGGCTAACACAAACAAATGACTGGTGCCAAAGCCATGGTCTAAAACTAAATGCAAAAAATGCATTATTATTCCCTTTGGAAAAATGGAATTCCCTACAAATTACAGTATTGACAGCACCCTACTGAGTTCCAATGCAGTGGTGCCAGACTTGGGAACACAGGTTGGTAGCAATATGAACTTTGACTACCAAGGTTCCAACATAGCGTACCTTATAAACAAGGGCACAGCATCCAGGTTAAGGGATGTTATAACTCCAATGTACTCGACCTTCTTCAGAACACTAATAGAGTATAATGCACCCTTTTGCATGTACCTCACCAGTCACCTGTAGAATCTGAAAAGACTTCAGAGGTTTCTCACTAAGAAAATAGAGGGACTCCGAACCATGACCAAGGTGGACAGGCTGAAATCCCTTTCACTTTTCCTCTGTATCTTATAAGCTGCTAACAGGTTGACTTCTGCCTGACCTATAGGAAAATCTCCAACTCTGCCCTAATGGAAATTCTGTACATCCATAAGTCAAACGGCTCAAGAGTCATTCACTCTAGGGATATCAACCTAGCTTGTGACATTAACCAATCATGCTGGAGAGACAGATATGTCTCCCAAACACTGCTCCTTCTCTGGAATAGACTCTGTGTTCACTTAAAACAGAGCTCATCACTGACCCTATTCAAATGCAACTTGGATAACTGGATGGGAGACCACAAATTAGCCCCTGGGGTGGCACCCATGTCCTCATGGACAGGTGTAGCAGGTGTTGATCACCAACCTGTTCTGTTCAGAAATTTGTCCTGCAAACTACACAAAAAAGAACAAATGGGGATTCTTGGGATTAACATGGATAGGCTTGTAGAGGCTCTTGGGCACCTAGCTTAGTAACCTCCTATGAACTTATGAAATGTCAAGTTGGGGTCCCCCTAGATACTTTCAGTCTAAGCATCACACTGTCACTCCCACCCCTCCTTAGCAGCCTTTTATTTTATGCTGCAAACTTTTAAAATTAGTACACATCAACTGACCTGTAGCAACAGTGCTCTTACATAACAACAGACCTGTGTACCACACTATGCTGGCCCATTACACAAAGGGAAATTCACAGTTACTGTCATTTAGTTGCAACAATGATACAGTGCAACAAATTTGTGTACAGGGCTGAACTTAGATGAAATGATGTCCTAGGCACTGCCTACTGTTTCAGCCCCAGCCCCCCCACACACATATCTTCCAGTGTTCCCCTCTGTTTCTCCCCATCCTGGGGCTCCCCATAACATGCACATTACTTTTTTCTCCCTTTTCTCACATTTTTGCCTTACTCTTCAGATTTTTCAAGAAGCCATAAGTTTCTGTATGCTCTGATGTGCATTTTAAAGATTTGTTTTCATTTTACAAAACCTTTTCATCCAATGATGACTTGAACATAAATTATTATTAAGGAGAGAGATTCATTGTTGCTCTTCAGCTTTTGTTGTCCTTGCATCCTTTCAACACTCCTTTCCTGACCAAGACAGTAGAGTAATAACTATTTGGGAAATAACTCAATTAAGCTGGTGCTCCCAGAAGCCATAGTGGTTGTATATGCTTTGGGATGCATTTTAAAGCAGTTTCCCAAACGTTTAATCCAGTGGTGGCCTAAACAAAAATCATGAGTAAGAAAAAAAGTTTAGTCTTATTTTCTTTTATTCTTTTCTTTCAAGAAAGACCTACGTTGTACCCAGGACATAATGTTCAAAGCTGACAAAATAGTAGCTGACAATAAACTAATAAGAAAATTGTGAGAATATACAGCCTCAGGTACTATCTGGGAATACTGCCTGCCTCCCTGACCAGCCCCCCCCAACAAAAAAAGACAGTCACTGTCTATGTATCCCTCTGGTGGTAGACTGAGATAAGAGCAATGGCTCAAATTACCACAGTCATGTATTTCAATTGACATACATATACATAACATGCTTCCTCACTCCTCATCTCAAACCCCAAAGGCAGCCACTTGTATATGTGCCTAATGTGTGATTGTGCGAAAAGTGAAAAAATATTGATTACAGTAAAGTCTTCTACTCTGATGCTGCTAGACAGTACACTGCCCCTACACAAGCTGTAGTAACCTTAATGTCCTTGAGAAAAGTAAAAAGAAACAATTATCACACTGTTCCCAACAAAAACATAAGATATAATGACCTTCTGTGCAGACCTCTGAGGTTTGACTGTGATGAAAATTAAAGCTGCAATAAACACACAACCCTCTCCCCACACACAGACACACACATACCCTGCAGGAATGTTCTGTACATACACATCTCAGTAGGACTGGTTTTAGAATGGGTACAGTTGAAAGCATAGGCCATTATCAGCTTTACCTTAACAGGATTATATTTCAGCCCTGTTCAGGTTAAACTGTATTCAGAAAATTAATATATTTTTTTCTAATTTTTCTCCAACCACCAACAGCTTTAGTGGGGCATAGTCAAGGATGATTAAGGGAGCCTAGCTGTATTCGTTTATATGGTCTAAGACTTGGGGGCCACTAGACTTCTAGAGCACGTAAGAGTATGAATGTTCTGTGATATATTTTATGCCTTACTTTTGAAATGTAATTACTTTTTTTTCTGCATTTTTTTATCGATACCTAGAAGAATATTACATGTTTTGGCATTATTGCATGTGTGCACATTTAAAAATATGTGATATTTTTACACACACACACACACACACACACACACACTAACACACACACACACACATATATATATATATATATATATATATATATATATATATATATATATGTATACACACACACACAAAAACACACACACAAGCCACAGCAATACTAGTTTTGCACATATTTCAACAAATAGCATTATATTGTGCAACATTGTTACTGCCACAGCAGATCAGTGACTGCTGTTTAGCATTACCAAACAGCAGCAGGGTTAAGTCATTTTTACCTCATTGTGGAGTAATGCATACCTGTCACTTTCCCTGATTTTGGAGGTTTTTTCTGATTTTACTTCATCAATTTGCACTGTCCATTATAAAAAAAGTTTGATTTGCTGGTAAATCATTCAGGATTACAGACAATCAATAAATCCAAACATCAGAGTTTTGTACTTTTTATTATCCAAAAATGCATATTGATGCAAGAGTTGTTATTCTATTAACTTTCTAACTGAATTAGAATAATATTTAAAACATGTTTCTGATTTTGAGCATTTATTCTGCTATTATTATTGGCACTGCAAAACATTCTTCTGCAAAGAAGTTGAAAGTTATAGTATCTGCTTTTTTATCAGTATTGATAAAACTAGCTGAAACATTTTCATGATGAGAAATATAAATGGTTACTTTTACTGTTTTACTATATTTAAAGTGAAATACTTAATGTAGTTAATTTAACTCATTACATCTGAGTGATGCCTCCAGGTGCATCTGCATTTAATTCCGGGTCTATATTATATTATCGCACACTTACAAAAGCGAATGATAATTAATCAACCTCATGTAAGTGAAAGCTTACAATGTCTAAACCTCAGAACAGCATTTTTTTCTCTTGCGCTGTTCCAAAATAAAAAAAAAACTTTAAAACATTAGGGCTTCGCCTCCCACACCCTCCCAATGTGGGGGGCTATGCCCCTCACAACCCCCTACTTAAATATACCAACTCTGAGATTGCACTACAGTGCCAAAAACGGCAAAGTAATGATAGTGGCCAAGCAAATTCTTTCCCAGGGAAAGAATTTGCTGAAAAGCTGCTTTGCTATTTTGCCTTTTCGTTCTTTTAGGTTTGATCAAGATGCATTCGACAAAATGCATCTGCGATCACGCAATAGGAACCCTTTAATTCCTACTGATGGCTCTTGGTGACAGATATTGCTTCTTCATATTTCCATCAATAATTCTAAAGCCATACTGTGTACAAGGTTTTAAAATATTTCATCTTAAAACTTATACAATGGCAACCTCAACTGCATTAATATTTGACCTTTGTCTAGTGCAGGTAAATAGATATTGACTGTTGTTTTTTATGATATTAATTTATATAGATATAATTTTCACATTTTTCTAAATGTCTCAACAAACAAATAACACAGGCAGAACTCCTTAGCCTCATGAAAGCTCTGAGCTAGATGAATAAAATTCTGATGTGATAGTATGTGTGTAACTTGAGTGGTTGCTGAGATATTGTAAGTTCTTTACAAAATATTACAAATGTAATAGTTACTATGTTTAATGTGACTTATGAAATGTGACTTATGAAATACATTTTAAGACCTAGAACCTAAAGAATACTGCCAGTATAACAAGAGTTTGTGATGAAGAGTTGGCCATTTATACTTCTTTCAGAACCCGTATGGTTTCAGAGATATGAACATTTGTTTGAAACGTGAAGACATAATTTTATTCTGTCAAAAGGCCTAGGCTCCACCCACTGGAAGTTGCAGTGCAAACTTCCTAAGCTCCATTGGAGTGAATGAGTTAACTAAACTTATATGTGTATTGCTAAATATTAAACAATTACTTCCTGTAAGAGAGTCATTAAATTATAAGCAATAGATTGGCAACTTTAAGACTATATACATTAAGAATTTTATTTTATTTGTTCAAGTTTTGCTTAGTATGGTGAATTACTGGATTAACTCAATGTCAGATCTAAGTAACATGCTAATTAGAAGTGTTAAAGGTTTGGTAATTTTTTTCTTTGTTTCTGTGTAATATTTTCCTTTCACATGTCATTTAAGAAGCAAGTTAAACTTCAAGAAAGCTTGAGAATGAAAGAATGTTAAAGCTCTGTCAGAATGCTGGATTTTACCCACCTTGAGTTCTCCTGAAGAAAGTTTAGGTCAAAGTTCATCACTGTTGTCTGAAAAAAGAACTTTCTTTTTCTTTCTGTTTTGTATAATTGTGAGAAATCCACTCAAAACAACATATTTTTTTCTTTGCTTGAAAGTGAATAATTGATAAGACAAAAGGTAAAGTAATGTTTTATACTGAGATGATAATCTGGTTACATTTTGCATGTTAATAGCTTATGCTGTAGCAGTATTAACTCTAATTATATACATTAAATGTACATAGTTGAAAGAAGCAAAGTTAGATGTTTGTTACTGATCAGAACAGCTTAAAATAACGAAGGGGAATGAGAAACTTAGAGGAAATTAGCAGCTGCTGTGTGCTGTGAGCTGTCTATTCACATGCTGTAGCCAGATTCTGATGTCAATATGTAAAGCTTAGATCAGAACAGCAATGCACAATGGTTAAATACATGTATTCAAATTAAACAAGCAGGAATTATTTTATATATAGTCAAGACTGCTTGTAATATTAGAATTGATAAGAAAAGTAAACATCTTATGAATAATATGCAGATGCACAAGGAATGACATATTTAATATGTAAGCACAATAAAAGACCAGTATCAGTAAGTTAAAATATGTACACATACTATAATCTTTATTGAAGTGCTGATGGTTAAATAGCTCTTTGATGGGAGATTTTAGAAATACAAGACATATAGAATAAGGTAGAATGCTAGTAGGAAAATAAGACAGAAAATATATTTAAATAAACTTGCATATGGCAGAGATGTGAATGTACAAGATCTCATATAATTTACATATAAAATCATATAAAATGTTTAAAAACAATCTCAAAGCTGAAATTTGAAGCCTGGTCATGTGAACTTTGAAGATTTTTACATGTTATATGTTACTTTTAAATAGTCTGATATGTGCCACATTAAGAGTGTTACACAATTAGATATAAACAATTGTACTTTAAAAATTAATTAAGAGCCTTTGTTAGATCTATACAATATGTGCGCCTTTTAGCATGTTAATATGTATGTGCACTGATTTCCATTTTATATTATAGTTTAGTATGATACGCTTACCTGTCACCAGTAAGTTTACAGATATCTTTATCTCTTTATATCCCACTCTGTTATACTTATTTATTTACATATAATGTCAAATGAGCATATAATTTAGGAATATTTAATGAGTAATTTATACTACTGTTACATAAATAAGTATATAACATACTGTTTGTTGGATTATTGAATATGTGATTATGTAGTAATGGCAGGATTAGTTTCAAATGGCAAAATATATAACCAAATTAATAGTCTCTTAATATTTTTGACCTATATATAATATATTAATTATTTTTAATTCATGGTAGCTTTTGGATAGTTTTTTGATGAATATTTAGGTGTTGGTAGGTAGAACATTAGTATAGTACTTTGTCTATTCGATAGGCAAACTAAGAACTTTGCTATCCAAGTTAGGTTGCATTTTATTAGCAATTTATACAATTATTGTGGTAGATTTGTCTTTGATTTTGTTACTTATGAGTTTTAGTAGTTTAGTTTGTAGAAAAGAAGAATCCAAAACAATATAGAGTGTTAAGACAGTACTGGAGGAATGCATTAAAGTATTTTATATAATTAAATTAACATGGTGGATAAATGTGTAATATTATCTTTTAAAAGAAATATTTTTAAATACACAGTATGGCTAGTTTTAATCTATCATCCATTAATAGAAATGGATTAAATAATGACAACAAAAATAAATCATTAATGAGATATCTAAAAATTAAATAGAGGAGACATTATATTCTTGCAAGAAACTCACTTGACAGATAAAGATATAAACTATTTAAATAACTTAGGTTAAGACATGTTATCATCTGCTTCTTTTAACAGAAAGAGAGAGGAGCGTCTATACTTTGCAGAAAATCTACTGTAATGCCTGAAGTCATGGAATCCATTAAAGATCCGAAAGGCATGTATACATTTGTAATAATTAAATACAAAGGACACTATGTACACTAGCTATTTTTACTGGATCCCTGGAATAGGTGCAACAGTGACTAACTATCATTTAAACTTACTACAAAGTCATTGGATTGTCATGTAATTCATGGTAGCTTTTGGATAGTTTTTTGATGAATATTTAGGTTTTGGTAGGCAGAACAATAGTAAAGTACTTTGTCTATTCGATAGGCAAACTAAGAACTTTGCTATCCAAGGTAGGTTGCATTTTATTTGCAATTTATACAATTATAGTTGTAGATTTGTCTTTGATTTTATTATTTATGAGTTTTAGTAGTTTAGTTTGTAGAAATGAAAAATCCAAAACAATGTCGAGTGTTAAGACAGTACTGGAGGAATGCATTAAAGTTTTATATATAATTAAATTAATGTGGTGGATAAATGTGTAATATTATCTTTTAAAAGAAATCTTTTTAAACACACAGTATGGCTAGTTTTAATCTATTATCCATTAATATAAATGGATTAAATAATGACAACAAAAGGAAATCATTAATGATATATCTAAAATTTAAATAGAGGAGACATTATATTCTTGCAAGAAACTCACTTGACAGATAAAGATATACAATATTTAAATAACTTAGGTTAAGACATGTTATCATCTGCTTCTTTTAACAAAAAGAGAGAGGAACTGCTATACTTAGGAGCAAATCTACTGTAATGCCTGAAGTAATGGAATCCATTAAAGATCCCAAAGGAATGTATACATTTGTAATAATTAACTATAAAGGACACTCTCTACACTAGCTATTTTTACTAGATCCCTGGAATAGGTACAACAGTGACTACATGTCATTTAAACTTACACAAAGTCATTGTTAGGGGATTTAACTGCATATCTAGTATAGAAGATGGAAGTGAACAGAAGAAAGCTGAAATACTGGCATCAGCTAAGGCACTAAAGAGATGGATTAGTAATAATAATTTAGTTGATTTACTAGTAAAAGTAGAATATAAGTCATTGTTCTTCGCTCATTATTCTTGTGAGCATGAGATGCAAACTAGAACCGACATAATGTATGCCTTTATAGATTTACTTAATAAAGTGAATTATTTTAAAACTATTCCTTGTCTTTTATCTGATCTCAATGCACTAAGCATTAATATAGTAACAGATATAAGGACATTTCAGATTATTTATAGAAACACAGAATATATGATAAAATTAAAAGAATTTAAGAGTTACCTTAAGGAACAAATTGAGATTTTTTTTTTATATTTGAATAATAATGATCAGAATAGTGAAGTCATGCTATAGGACTCCTTAAAATACACATTAACAATGGAATGGGAAGAGGGGCTAGTAATAAAATGAAAGAGTGGGATTAAGAGTTGTTAGAAATATACAAAGTGAGGTTTGAACAACAGACAAAGAAATTAGATAATACTAAAGCAATTAAAACATTAATGACAAAATGTTAAACAGTTTTAACACATCAAGTGGAGACAGCTTTAGAATAAAATTATACACACAGATTAGCTAAAAGAAGTAAGATTTTAAGCAAAAGGGCACATATTAATAGTACTGAAATCCTCACAATAATAAGCTTACTTCACACATAGAGGAAATGATTATTATAAAATGAAATTCATCAGGGTCTTAATAAAGATAAAAATAATAATTCCTGATTAAAAAAAAACTAACAATTATTTAAAGAAAAATGTTACTCATGAACTTAATGACCAACAAATATTTCTGTCGAATAAGCCTATTACCATGACACAAGTTAGAAGCTTTAAAAAACAGAAAATTGGTATTGCTCCAGGGTTCGAT